>NW_009593210.1:0-10786 GCF_000690535.1 Cariama cristata
TTCCTTGTGCTTAGGTGTCCTTGGATTTCTGTGTTAAACACTAATAATTGGCAAATCGAGTTTCTTGCCCAGATATATTTTCCTCAGATGCACTGCATAGTCAAACTTGGAGAATTAGGATCTTGCTCATGATTGCTGTATATACAGTTGCTTGATTCTAGTAGTGTCCTGCTTTCTTCCTTTCACTTTTTCTCTCCTTTTTACTCCTGTCGTGCATCTATCTGGAGGCAAATTGAGTACAAATATTCCTACGTTGGTCTCCCAGATCAGAACTGGACTTTAATTCATTCTTTCCCTGTATGAACTTTACAGCGAACATCAAAGTATACCAAAATATTCCTGCTTACAAAATGTGCCTGGTGCATTCTTGTCCACAAATCACAGCTTTGTGAGTGTTGACTTCTGCAGATCACCAACATGGGAACTAAATATACCTTCTGTAGACATATAGAAATAGAACCCGACTGTGACTAGTACTGTGCACAAGCACGTTGATTTCTGATGATGAGAAAATGAAGAGTGAAATGCAAATACGTGTTTCTGTATGTTGCAGCGTTATATGGTTGTTGGGTTAATAAATCTACTTCACACTGATCTCTGACTGCAATAAAAGAAAGCTTCTTTATTTCGGAGGAATGCTGGAAATGGTACATTTCCAATTTTTCATTTGCATTTCAAATTCTTCTAGTATGTCTTACAAAACATCTAAAGGAAAAAGTAAATAAAGAGACAAAAAAAGTTAGAACTCAGGATGTGGTCTGACAGAGCCTAGAAATGGTATACACAGCCATTTGCAAACTGCATGGATAATTTGTTTAAGTATTGTTTGAGTCATTATGTTTAAGGCTAGCTTTCAATCACATGTGCAATGAGGACTTCACTACTTACCGTCTTGTCAAAGTAGGGAAAATTTGCTGATAATAAAGTCAGATAGTACGTAGCAGCTGGTCTCCTGTGTTCTGTCGCCTGTGCTATTGAAAGCCATATTATCAAGGCAGTGCTACCTACAAGACAGGAAGATAAACAATTTGAGAGAATAAGCCTTGTATATTGAACTTCTGCATGCATGGACTGACGTGTATGCTTATGTGCTTTCTTGATATGCGACTTCTGGGCTTAAACTGCCAATGTAAAAACATTCCTCTTTTTTTCAGTGACATCTATGATTTTAGCCACATGAAACCCTATATGAAGTCAGTGGAGAAGTTTAGATTCTCTAAACCTCTTTATTAGTTTACCAAGAGATGCTAAGTGTCATATTTTCTTTTCCTTTGTGCTCATTTGATTGCATGTATTTACTGATTTGATCACTTCAGATACAAAGTACAGAAAGCTGGTCTTTCACTTTAAACAAATTCAAAAGCTCCAAGCCATAATCAGAGAAAATCATTGTGTTTATCTTAGTCTCTTTTCAAAACCAAGAAAATCTTTAAATGCTATTTCAGTAAGATACAAGATTATGAATCAGATGGGTGTGCTCAGTCAGTGAACAAGTTAGTGATTCTTAATAGCCATGCAGGCCTCCTGGTTTTTGGCTGTTTAATTTATTTTAATTTAGTCGCTTCCTGAAGTATTTTGGTCCCTCTTCTCTTACACAGACATTCATTTGCTGGCTTATTCCAAACTCTCCAATTCCAGCATCTCTGTAATAACCTTTACAGTCTTTGTCTTTTCCTTCTCTCCTCTGCAAAAAATCCTTATGTTCTGGATTACAGTGAAGTCACCCTGGTCTTACACCACATAACTCTCCCCTAAATCCTGTGCTCTGCCCTTTAGCAGAATTCAGCTAGAGTTGAATCCCTCATCTTTTTGCAGAGCTTCCTGAAAATGCCTGTATTTCATAGACAAGAAAAAAAAAATCGACAGCTCTTGCATCCCCCGCTTCAATTTTAACAAAGATTTCCCAAGGGAATCCATTCTCTTCCCTGTAGCCAGGAAGACTGTTCACCCCAGGAAATGGAGGTGCAGTCCCACACAAGGTTTTGGTAAAGCTGCCACGGAGCTTTTGTTTGCGTAGCTTGGCTCACCACAGCAAAGGGGAAAGGAAGAGGACTGGAGGATGGCATCCCTGTTTTGCCAGCTGAATACCAGTGTCTGCAGAGCATGTCTTCAGCTAAGTCCTTGCCTCTTTTCCTCGTTGGCTCCAAGTAAAGACTACTTTGGTTTTGTGATTGAGAGACAAAGAGCAACAGAAGGAGTAGGAGACACAGAGGTTAGATGTAATTTTCCTGTCTTTTTTTATCCCTTCCTTTCTCAGCTTCTTCCCTCAGATGTGTTCCATACTCCTTTTAACTACCAATGCATTATGCTGTTTAGAGTTTCAACTCTGTAGTAAAAACCTCTAAATAGAAAAATGTTTTTAACATTTGGCACTTATCAAAAATACCCTGAAGCCTCACTCTAACAGCCTGCAAAGAACATAATATGAGTGAAGTGGACATTAGGGCAATTTACATTCTAATCGATTTTCCTTTTCTTTCCCAGTAGACACTAGAGAGTGTGTGTGTGTATGTCTGGAATTTAATGCCATCCATACAGTCAAAGTGACAGAAAACTCGGGGCTTTTCATATATTTTAACAAATCTGTTTCAATAATTTATATTGTTTAAATGGAACTATCATAGGTATAGGAAAAAGGTAACACCTGGCTGAGTTCAAATGCAAAAAGGAAACAACACACCAGGCAGAAGCAGGGATGGGCTACCCAAGAAGAATATAGAGTCATTGCCCAAGCATGCAGGGTTGGAACTGGGAAAGCCAAAGCTGAGCTGGAGTTGAAGCTAGTCAGGGGCATGACAGGCAGCAAGAGAGGCTTCAGTAAGTATATCAGCAACAAATGGAAATTAAGGAAAATGTGGTCCCACTGCTCAGTGAGAGAGAGACCTAGGGACGGAGGACATGGAAAAGGCTGAGATACTTTGTGCCTTCCTTGCTTTGGCCTTTCTTGGTAAAGTTTACTTTCAGGCTTCCCAGGCCACTGCAATTTGTTGCAGAGCCTGGGGAGAGTTCAGTAAAGCCCACGTCAGAGAAAGACCAGATTAGGGACCACACATGCAAATCAGATGTGGAGAAGTCTGTGTCGTCAGGTGGACCAGATCCAAGAGTGCTGGTAAAGGTAGCCAATCTCATTGCAAGGTTGCTGTCAGTGGTCTTTGAAACCTTATGCTAATTTTGGGAGATAACTGAGATTACCCTCTACGGTTGGCTCCATGGATGAGAGAGCAACAGGGAGAACAGTAAATATTGTATACTTTGATCTCAGAAAGGCCTCCAACACAGTCTGTGTAGTATCTTTGGAGCAAATTGGTGAAATATGGACTGGATAGATGAACTACAAGGTGGGGGAAAATTGACTGGCTCAAATGGTGGTGATCAACAACACAAAGTCTAAGTGGTGACCAGTTACCAGTGGTGTTCTTCAGTGATTGATGCTGGGGCTGATACTGTTTGATGTTTTTCTAAACAACCTGGGTAATGGGATGGAGTACACCCTCAGCAATTTGTGGATGATAACAAATGAGGGGAATTGGTTGGTATGCTGGAACTTAAGGCTGCTATTCACTTGGACCTCAACATGCCGGAGAAATGAGCTGACAGAGAACTCATCATGTACAGCAAAGGCAAACTCCAAGTCCTGCATCAGGGACTGAATAATCCAGTCCAGTCTGGTCATCAACTGGATAGAAAAGAGTTCTGCAGAAAAGAACCCTGGGTCCTGAGGGACAAGTTGAACATAAGCAGTAATTGTGCCACTGTGGTGAAGACAACCATTGGCACACTGAGCTGCATCAGCAAGAGCAGAGTCAGCAGGCTGCGGGAAGTGAGTCTTCTCCTCCATCAGCACTGGTGAGACCACATCTGGAGCACACTGTGTTGGGCCCCCAGTACAAGAGAGACAATGACATACTGGAGCAAGTCAAGCAGAGGGTCAGCAAGAGGGTTAAGGGCCTCAAGCACATGATGTATGAGGAGAGGCTGGCTGAGAGAACTGGGTTTGTTTAGCCTCCAGAAGAGATGGCTGAAGGAAGATCTTGCTGTCCACAGCTGCCTGCTGGGAGGGTGTAGAGAAGATGAACCCAGGCTCATCTTGGAGGTATGTGATGAGAAGACAGAAGGCAACAGACACAGTTGCAACATGGGAAATTCTGATTAAATACAAGGACTCATTTCTCAACTGTGAGGGTTGTCAAACATTGGAACAGTTTGTCCGGAGCGGTTCTGAAATCTCCATCCTTGGAGACAGTGAAGTGGACTGGACACAGCCCTAAGCAACCTGCCCTAATTTGACCTCCTCTGAAGAGCAGTTGGGATCAGGTCATTTCCAGAGGTCCCTTCTAAACAAAATTATTTTGTGATTTTATAATAATCTGATTTTTCATAAGTGATTGTAATTTTGTTCTTATTTTCACACTTTCAGAGGCATTCCTAAAGAAACCAGTGTCAATACCAATGGAAGGTAACCGCCTGATACCTGTTAAAGATTTTAGTTGAGCCCCTGTTGAAAATAAGTCTTTTAAAATTCATCCATCAGAATTTCTGTAATTATTTTGAACCTTTAGGAGTATAGATATTAAATCAAACAACAAAGCTAAATTTGAAAAGCTAAGATTTCTCTTATATTTGGAAAGCTGTATTATTCTTTACATAGCTTTCCTCAGCGCACTGAATTGCTTCAGTCATTTTGGTAGGAATCATTCAGCATTACAGTAGGAGGAAATCCATCTTGGATGTGGCATATCAATAACATTATTTTCCTTGTGTACTTTCCAGTGTATATTTCCAAGAAAACAAATAATAAACCTTCTTTCAAGGAAATAAGCACAGTTCTTTTAACAAATAGCATATTTTCTTCAGATGCGAGTCAATCAATATATACTATCATGCGTCTTAAAGCACTTTCAAGAGAACTTTTAATGAGCCAAATGCAATTTGTCACAGTTATGTCCTGTAGCTTGTTATTCAAAAAAACTCCCATCGACTTTACATTGAATCATTACTATATGAGGCCTTTGCTGCTACGCCTGCTGTGCTTTTGAATAGACAGCCATGGTGATTAAGAAATCTCCTTACCTCCATTGGACTTGATATTAATACTGGGAGGAAGAATGAATGTTAAGGGTTGTGCTTCTTAAGGGATTATTTTGTGGTTTCAGTTTAAAGTTTCATTCACTTTCTTTGAAAACAAATTGCTTGGGTTTTTTTCTATTAAAAAAGACAGGAGTCTGAAGTTAAAGTAATTTCTGTGTATTACTTTCTACAAATTTTCTGCTGTACACATACCTTGTTTTGAGTGAGCAGACTTCTAGTAGATTGAAGGTTGGATGAGCTGAGAAAGCAGAAATGCACCATGACCCAACAGCTGGAACTCTTTTCTTTAATTTTCTAATTGTACAAGATTAAAGGCCAGTTTCTAAAATTATAAGATTTTAGTCTTTTTTTTTGAGAGTAAGTGAGCATCAAGTTTTAAAAAAGATGACAAAAGGGTGGTCCTTCTAACATTCAAGTCTTAGGAGTAAGAGACAAATAGACTTTTGTTTCTTTCCATTTAGTGAAATGTTTACACTCATAATAGCTTTAAATAATTACGGAGATAACAGAAAATGGATTTTGTTGTTGGCATTGTGGACTAGAGTTCATTCTGATTTATTACGTGGATCTCTTTCTAATATTGACATAGGTTGAGTACACGCTGCTATGTAAGTGCTTTCCACTTAAAACCATGTTAAGGGTTGCTAACTTTTCACTTGAACTGCAGGTACAAATTATGTGTTATGGATAAATTAGCTCAGATTCAGAAAGGACAGAATGTGTGCATTCACATTGTAGGGATTCTTTGTTACTTCTTTCTAAATTTGGAAAGACAATTTACTGGTGACCTATTTCTATGTTTGTGTTTCTAAATAAAAATAAGCAAGCTAAATATTGTTTAAATCACAACCACCTGAAAAACAGATACAAAGTTCTGTTATACCACTGAGGTAAAGATGTGTAATGCTTTATTAAGTTAGACTATTCAGTTTGCCCAGACGGGTGTATAATTCAAATAGTTTCTAAATATCTTATGATAGAAGCAAATGGCATAGTTAATCTCTTAAAAAGTAGAGGGACTACTAATCACATTGCTATGTTTGCTTTTAAAGTATCAGAATGACTATGTGATTTTCCCTCTTTATCCTGCCTTTCTTTCATCTTGTCTTCATCCAATGCATAGTAAAAAATGCAACTGATAAGAAAAGTACCATGGTACGTTTTTCGAGGCACATGTCTTTACAGTTATTATAAACTGAAAATGTAAGAGAATAGGTAAAAAATTGTTAATCAGTTCTATAGTTTGTAATGCTAAGATTTTAAAATTAATAACTATGTCTTTGTTGCATAAGATTCTAATAAGCATAAGGACAGCCTTTACTGTGAGTTTATAGGGATTCCATTAAGCCTTAATGTACTTAATTTCATTGCTCAGATAATATAATTTTATGTAAATTTAAGAACAAAAATGTGATTAATCAAGGAAAATCTAAGCTTTGCAAAATAGGAAAATGATTAAGATAGTTCTTTAAACATACAATTACTTTTTTAGTTTGCCCATTAAAGAGCAACAATGTTGATCTTTAAATCCACCTGGCATATTTAATGGGCATCCTTAATTTTAACTTATAGAAACCATCTATATGGTGATATGACCAATGATTAATATGCTTAAGGTAGTTTTAGAAGTCTGAAAAGTAAGTTTAAGATGTTCAAAACCTGGAGTTTACTGCTAACAGAAGTGTCGGAATAGGCATTTAAGGTGCACTGAATATCTGAATGCACTTCAAATCAGATTGCTTTTCAAGTTTTAAATATGTAGAAGCATTTATTAGCAGCAAAGCTGCAACAGAGTCTTTGCAACCAAGAGATAATTCTATTTTCTTAGTAAATCTCTGGGGAGGTTGGTGCTCTGTGTGGTTATAGTTGATATGGGGTAGTAGGAGCTAAGTGAGAAAATTGGGAATACTGGAGAACATGGAGTGAACGACATCAAAACTAGAAATAGTGGTTAAGGTACCTAAACCAAAACTCGGTTCCAAACTGGTGCAGTTTACCACGAAGTAATGTATTGTGGTCATACAAACTGTAGCTCACAGTGATTTTGCTTGGGTTGTTAGCCACTCAACACTAAATGCTTTCATTTTGGTACCTGTGTTAACTGGGCTGAAAAAAGTAATTGTTGATTAAAATATAAATCTCTTAGGTGGAAGTTGATGGAAGTGAGTCATGTGAATCTGTAGCTGAACTGGGCCAACAACTTCTATACTACTATTTTTGATTGAAGTAATTTCACCTCAGTGATATTGTGGCCAGAACTTTGCAGTACATAAAAATACAAAATAAGTTCAAGTAGGAGCAGCAAATAAGATTACCTAATTAATGCCAACAGTGTAATCTCCACGCTGTACCTCTCTTAAAGGCAGTAAATAGTGCTTATTTTATGCTGCTTATATCTCCTTAAGTATAATTATCTACAGCAGTCTCTAGACATTTTCTCTGGACATCTTCATGGGGAATGTTCAGTAGAAGTGAAGTAGCAATAACTTTGAAAATCTAGTGTACATTTATTCTCTTTCTTATAAAATAGAAAGCCTATGAATAGCATGTATTAGATGGGTAGTGTTATGTACAGATTTGCTGCAATTAGATCATTATGTGGCTTTCTGTATTTTCTATCATATCCAATAAAATACGATAGAAATTGCAGCAAAGTGTTAGATTGACTTAATTTAGCCAAGGCTCGTAATAATGATTATTCTTACTGCTTCTCTCCATGTCAGAAATTGTTGATTGAAATTTGCTGCTATTGCTCTTGTTTCCAAATATTTGAAGGAGAATTTTGTCTAAACAGGAAGATCAGGACAGCTTTTGAGTTTATTGCAAAACAGGATTCTTGCTGATTTCATATTTTAGGGTTTCAGGCGTGCATGCACCACATATTTTTCATGGAAACTCGCTTCTGAAGGTAGTAAAACCTTCATTTAAAATCAACTGAAGACGTTTTCATTGTTTTTAATTTGTCAGATGATACCCAAAATATTTTATTAATTTGCTTAACTGTTCCTCTGCCAGGAAACAGAATTGCCTCTGTACTAAGAACCACCAGAGCATAAAACTGTGCTTAAGTGCTTATTATTAAGTGAGCTATTCTTCAAACAGTATTTTTTTTTCATTTGTATCCCATTTCCATTGTATTATTTATATTAATGCTATTACAATCTCAGTGTCCTGATTTATCTTGATCACTGTCAGTTTCTAAGTAAAGGATGGAAATGTATTTAAAATGTTCTCTTTTATTTTAAAGTAGTTGTTTGTCTTTTTATTGTACTTTTCCTGAGGACTCTTCATTTATGTCTTAGGTGGCTGACTACTCTCAAACTCCATTGAAGTAGGCAGGAATTGGAAGTGTTTAACAACTAGCAAAATCAAGCGGTTTCTGAAGAAAAAGCAAAAAAAAAGCAACCTCTAGCCACTTTAAAAAGTGGACTTTCCTCAGTGGAGCACTTGTTTATATAGAGCACACTTCCCATCAAGCAGAGTTTCTGCTTCCATTTCAGCATAAAATAAGCTGCTTTTGTAACATGAATTACCAACCATTTACATCAGTTCTTGTCAAAATAAGGACTTTGGAATATATTTATTTGCAAGAAAATAAATTAAATCTTGTTGTTCATCCATTTTTTAAACATCAAGATAGCAAGAGGATCCAGTTTTGCTATTATTTTGTGAAAAGAAACATACATTTCCTGTATCAGTAAATTTCTGATGCTCTTGGAATGCAAACATATCAAAGTACTGAATTCAGTTTATTGTGGTTTTTTATGAGGCCACACAAATACTGACATTGTAAAACCAACAGTACGCACAACTGAGGCACCCACGATGCGAGGGAAGTAGAACAGCGAGTCAAATAAGAGATGGAGAATTATCTGTACATTGAGTAGATAATACCTGATTTATTTCTGTTGTGATTTGGACAAGTATCAGTATTTTTAAGTGTATTTTTAAGACTGTCTTACTTAATTTTTTCCCCTTACGCTACTCCTTTCAAGATGCTACCATACCCTGAAAGTAATATTTAACCTCTTTTTTCCCAGCAGACAAGAATATTTTATTTCATCTCTCAAATATTTGGGCAAACATTTATCCAATCTACAGAAGGACTTCAGAGAGAACCATAAAGGGGAAGAAGTCATTATATTTCAAACACTTATGGAGCTGGAAGAGACATCAATCTCAGCTTGCCCCTATCTAAAGACAAAATCAGTAAAACCAGTCCCATGCAATAATTGTATTTGTTCTCTTCCACCATCAAGACACTGTTCATCTTATGAAATTGTAGTGCATGGGTTTGTAATGTCTAGCGTGGCGCTTAGGGAAGCTAAATCTGCCGCAGTAACTTTTGAGTAGACTACTGTTGTACCAGGTTTGCAACGGGTCTTTTTTCACTGAAGATTTGTATCTGAGAATACTGATAGGTAGTTTCTTCTCTGAATATACAAGTCTTTTTAGATTGTCAGGAATCATTTCTGTTGCAGTGTTATCTGAACTAGGGTATGAAGTTTAGCTATTTAAACAAATACTATTGTTTAGGACATGTCTTGTGGTATTTATTAAGACTGAAATAATTCCCTGTGAATGAAAATCATGCCTGTGTTCTGCTTAATTAGTTAGATTTGCTTCCAGTAGCGATGTGGTACATGGATTTTTTTTTTTAAAGTGTAGCCCATGTGGTCTGTGATCTGAGAACAGAGGTGGGCTCTGTGCATAGTTCCTCTTAGCTGAGCTTGGGTGCAATCTGCCAGACAGCCTCTGTATTTGGGAATGACGTGGTTTACATGTTTTGCAGGAGATGTCTTTGGAAATAGGAGAGATACCATGTTTGTAGTTACCTCAGGGAAGGGGAAAAAAAAGAAAAAAGAGTACCTGTCTTTTGGCATTGAAAAGTAAAAGGAAAGGAAAAAGATGCCATAGTTAAAGGTGAGATGTACCTCAGCGCCCATTGCAGTTCATTTCAAACAGCTGAACTGGTACCATCACCTTGCAACCTGAAAGCCTGGCTTACAACCCTGCTGTTTTCCAACAGTAACTGGAAGGCCTAAATGTATTTGAATCTTTTGAATTCTGTGGCCAGCTGTTGGGAAAAGTGTCTCAAAACAGTTCTTCTAAAGAAATACACTGTTGTTCACACTGAGGTCCACAGCAATCCGGGAGAAGCACTGAATCAACAAAGCTGGTGAAAAGAGACGATTATACTGTACTCTTATCCTTCCCTTGTTGCTGTTGGTAATTTTCCTATGTGCTGTCAAAGACAGTCTGCCTTGCTCCTGTTTCTGCTTTTGTCAGTGCCTTCGTAACTGTTTCCTCTACTTTTTACTAGGCTGTCATCCTAGCCGTTTCATATCTTGTAAAATAATATTTGTGCAAGCTGCATTGTGGCTTGAAGGTAGTCTGTTCACGGCTAGTTGCTCAGCTGTTGTCACCTGAGTATCTTTTGGGCTTTTTCTTGCCTAGATTGTTTCATCGTCTGCCTGTTTCTTTCCTGGATGACCAATTTATAAAGAATAGTGGTATAATCCTCCTAAATAAATTGGCTGCTGGCAGCTTAGGTAGGTGGACTCTTCGTTGGGTAAAAAACTGGCTGGATGGCCGGGCCCAGAGAGTTGTGGTGAATGGAGCTCAATCCAGTTGGCAGTCGATCACTAGTGGTGTTCCCCAGTGCTCATTTTTGGGGCTGGTGCTGTTTAACATCTTT
>NW_009593211.1:0-20903 GCF_000690535.1 Cariama cristata
GGCCCCGCTCCTCCCTCCCCGGGCACCCCCCGCGGCGGTGACGGGGCCTTCCGTACCCGCGTCCCCCCCAGCCCCTCTGCGCCATCCGGGTGCCATCACGAAGGCAGCACAGAAGGCAGTAGTTTAGTCAGGAATGGGGGAGGCTCAGGGTCTCTTTAATCTTCAGACATCTACAGCATCACGTCTGACCGCCCAGTCTCGCTGAACCTCAGCTGAGACCCGCACTCGGAGACCTCTCCCATTACTATCCCCCGGTGTAGGCAGTGCTCTGGAGTCACAGAGCTCTAAGTACCATAGGGATTCCCTACATCAGTCACGCTGCTGGGCTCAGCTGTGATGAGATGCTCAGACGAATACCCCACCAAGGAGATGCTCAGACACACGAATACCCCACCGAGGAGATGCTCAGACAGACGTATACGCCACCAAGGAGATGCTCAGACAGACGAATACCCCCTCATGTACCACCTCCTATTACACAGCTGCATCCAAATGTCACCCCAGTTACAGTTCACCTACCTAAGAGTTGTATCTGCCATTTAAGCCTTGCTATCAACTGGTTCTTCATGATCATACACCATTTTACATATTACTGATCCACTGCTGATCTGTTAACTTTTTGGGGGATTTCTCATGCACAGCTGTGGTTACGCAAAGTAAAGGCTTAGTTGATAAAAGGTTAGTAAGTGATTTATAGGTTGTAGGAGTACATTACAATACAAAGGTGTTATTAGCATATCAGAAACAAGCTAGAGGTAACTTTTTGACTCACTTGACTCTTACCAGGTTTGAAGAGCTGATCAGACATTCATACATACCCATCACTCAATCTTTAAAATCTATTTAGAAATACAACATTAATAAAAAACATACAGGTATGCTTGGACAAGGTAAGGACACTCTTTAGAAATCCGTTCCTCCCCAGCACGCTCCCAAGTCACATCTCCTTATTCATACATCTCAAATAAGTCTCAGTACTATGACCTGCACTGTGCAGATGGGGAAACTGAAGCATGGAGAAACATGTTCACTGGGCCAGTTGATTAGAGAGACAAAAGCACTTACAGCCTCTGTGATACACGAGCTACCAGATCTGCTCTCTATCATCTTAATTTTTGCTAGCAATGCTCGCATTTCTTCTCCTAGAAGGAAACCAGTATGAAGCACCACTGCATCATAACTGAGCAAGCCCATCGAGAGAGATACTGCAAGACCTCAGCAGCATGGTACATCAACATTGAGTTCCAGGTGTAAGGCAGGCCTTACAATTATCCCAAATCTTTCTGCAAATCTCTCCCCACACTCACAGACTGTTCCTGCATCAATCTGCCATTGCCTCATCCCGCTGCAACCTGCCCTAACCAAGCAGTTTCTGAGATTTACTCATTTCCACCCAGCAGGGACATAAACAGTACAAAAAGACACACAAGAAGCTGTGTAACCCAGCAGTCAGACCCTGTGCCGAGCCTAGGCGTCCACAACTAGGGCAGGAGCATAGCTGGTGTGCACATCCCTTACCGACCTGCTGTGATCCACACATTGCCACAGCCCGAGGCTGGTGGGACGTGCCGCAGAGGGCAGAGCCGCCTTCTCCCGTGAACACGGGGTTTCAGGTTTTCTATCTGAAGGCACTAGGATGGGGCTCTTCTGTATCTGTCCTCCTCCTAAGGAATCGAAGCGATACCGCAGGTCCTCAGGTATAATACCAAGGTGATCTTTTATTGTCCAAAAGCTCCCTAGAGTGGTCAGAGGCCTATCAATTGTATTGGCATTGGCAATAACCTAGCGGTCTTGCAGAGAGGTTCCTATCTACGGAAACTATCTGTGGCTCCTGGATCACAGCAGTTGAAGTGGGGAAAGAAAAAAAAAAGAACCACAGGTTGTGTGCACAGTGCTATTCTGCTGGCAAGTTCTGGGCAGCACAGTAGGCCTGGGTCTGTGCACAGGAACTGAAAAGTAGTTTAATATAAAAATAGAGCTTTAAGAATACCAAAACAACATGACAAGGCTCGTGGCTCTGAAACATCTAACACATTTAAGAACTGCATTTTTCGTGAAATATTTCCGTTAGAGAACTTCGGTAAAACTATTTTTCAAAGCCTGAAATAATTCACATACATGCAGTAACAACATAGGAGAAAGGGGGAAGATTTTCTAGTATGCACTTCAGTTTGCATGATTGTCATTCCAGTGTATTACAGTTCATTTTGCACATTACAGTTCTCTCTTAGCAAAAGCACAGTTGCAGCAGCATATTTTCATCTTTACACCAGAGATTCACACAAAGTTGTTATTCTTAAGTAAGTCTCAAAAACTGAAGAGTGGATTCTGGAGTGTGACTGAACTGAGACTAATTCTGCATCTGCAGAATGCCATGTCCACATAGTATCACCAAAAAAAAAAAAAGATCTCAGTAGAAATTCTTGCATGTTGTATGTATTCTAGTCTGTTTATAATTTTTGGCTGGCTTGGTATGTCAGATTACTTAAAAAAATCAATTTGCATTTTCTTAACATTTTTAAAGATACAATTTATACTCTTATCTCAGTTCTCTTGCATTTCTGCAAGTGGTTTTATCTCAAAATGGCTATTCAGTATCGAAGAGCACCTAGAATAATGTAATTTCCAGTTCCAATAGCATAGCGTTTTCAAACTAGTTGCATCTCTCCTCTTCAATATATACTTGCTATTCATATTGTTTATATCCATTCAGCAAATGAATTACAAGATTTATTCATTCCTGGGGCTGGTGTCTCAGTACTAATACCATGCAATCCACTGAGATGCTGATACCTGTAGTTCCGCATGTCTTTCTTGCAAAGTTCCTTAAGAAAGGCAGTGTGTATACCTGCAGTGGACACTCTGATGTTAATTTTCAAGAGCTGATTTCCTTGGCTCAAAATTTTCCCTTCGGAGGCGCTTTAATTCTCTCAGTTCTTGTGGCCGTAAACTCTGGTCCACGCCAGGAGTTAGCTTATAATTTAAAGGAGATTCAATATAACCATTTCTGTACAGACAGACCCGCTTGCAGAATTCAAAGGTGCTAAACATAACACCGAAGTATGGGACAATCTGATAAAAAAAAAAAAAAAAAAAGCAACGTAAGATAAAAAAGCAATATTAGACTCACTAGCAGCATTCTTAGCTTAGATGTTTTAAAAAAGGAAACTTCTAGGACTTCAAATCTGATCTGCTAACAGAGTTGTGCTCATTTGTATAAAATCAGTCTCACCTCAAACTAGGCTGGCACCTGCAGCATGCTAAAAGTAGAAGTTTACTATTGGTATATAACTAATTATAACAATAGTGTAAGGAACACGGTCTGTGCTAGCCTGTAGATTACCACAACTTGTCAAATACCTAAGCAAATCCTAAGCAACCTCAGCAAATCCCAGTAGGAAATGTGGGATTTATTCTATAAACAGCAGAGTGACTGAATTTTCTTTTGCTCCGTGCAGAATCAGCAGCTCTGGTACCATGTGGCTTTTTAGCAGCCAAGGTAGGGCCAGGCACAGGCAGGCTATCACAATCAATCACGTTGTCACTCAATTACCACCCATTAGCTGACCTGTAGTACTCCATGTAGGTAATCCTCACCGCAGCACTACAAAATGTATTTATGTAAACTAAATTACCTTCTGTTTAAACTACCATGCTTTATTTCATGCTTTCAATTCAGCAAGGGCTGTAGTAACCAGGACACATGCATTAAATAGCTGGTTGAAAGTACTACTTTTGACTTCTGGGGAAGTGCCTTATGCAAGCGCAATTTTCTTTACAGCTCAGTACAACACGTCAAATTACTGGAGCTCAGCTGAGAAGCAGAACTTGCTTAGCCGTTGTAAGTGGATCACTTGCAATCCCCCATCCACACCCCAACCTTCTACGTTAGCAGCACACCCTTCTCTAAGGACAGTCAAATGAACTTGAAAGCAGGGACATCTAGAAGCCAAGCTTACATTTGAGGAAATATGACCAAACCAAGTTCCAAAGCTGGTTTACAACCTGCCCGAGGTTATACCTGTTCTGTCACAGACTCTGTCATCTATAAACTGCTAATAAGTATGGAGGCACGTCGTAAGCTTTATAACCTCAAGTGTCCAAAAGTGTGTCTTGATTACTTCAGGATAGTCTTTGATTGGGATGAAAGCAAAACCTCACCTTGAGTAGACTGGGTGTGAGTCCACTCCAAAGTCCAAGTACACCTTTGTTCTTCACAGTTTGCCGAAAGCAGTCAGCCATGCCAGTAAAATGAACATCTACTGCTCCATAGTGGGGAAGCCAAGGACTCTGGGCCTGTTCAAGAGACACACAGGGGGATTTAGAACAAGCAAAGGAAAACCAAAGTAATTAAAGGTAATTATTTTCTCCATTCTAGTACATAAGGAACACTTAATGCCAGGTTTCAACAGACTGATCTGGATTCTTCCATCAACCCAAAAGAATCAGCTATTTTGCCTTGAAATACAAACAACAAAGGGAGGGAATTCACTCGCTGATAGGTATGAAAGAGAAAGACAGCAGTAATTTCACACAGCACTTCCTTTTGTGCCATGTCACTACTAGAAATCAATCCTACCCTTGTGAAGACAAACCATCCCAACCAGAGCTGTGTAACGCATCAGCCCCACATCTGGGGGAGAGGTATCTCACATCGCTGGCCGCGCAGCACCTACGAGAGGGAAGCTTGGGGCTGGCCCCAGACCCCGCACTGCCTTCCCGTAATTCTGGTCAAAACAGCAGAGTGTGCCGACTTCACTTTGGCCGCTGAGGCTTTGTCCACACTGCAGTGAGAAGGACGAACTGCACTACGGGTTGAGTAGCAACAGCACGCCAGAGAAGGAAGAACAGAGACTTCAGCCCAGGTTGTACAAGCCCATCCAGGGCTGTAGGTGAGCAGTTGGTGTCTGTGCTCCCCTGTCTTTGCTACATGGTCAGTTGATCCAGACTGGTTAAAGTCAGCTTGGGAGCATCTGCTGGACTGCAGCTACATTTCCAACTGTAGTACAGGCAGTGTCTGTTCACATGGAAGAAGTGTAGTGGGTCATTTTTAACAGCAAAATCCTTCCTTCATTAATCTCCTACTGAGTTAGCACAGACAGGATAACCTGACCTTGAATAATCCCATCCTTATCCATCTGTGCACATGCAGCCATGGGTTTATTTTGCATTGGCAAATTAGGGTTTCACTCAAACGCGTGGCAAGTGACACTTCTCAGTCAGGAGTGCGTGGGGACCCCAGGACACAGGTTGATGACTTGTGCGTGCAAGCTGATCACCACGGGGCAGAAGTTTGATAATAATGGGACTTGTACAGTTTACTGATAGGTGAATATGGATATCACTATCCCCTCATTGATCTGAAACACCATGTGGTGTAGCATTTTTTCCCTCCTTGGCCAGACTAACCTACAGCTTCTCAGAGCTGCTAAGCCTATGACAAGCCTCTCATAATTTGACAAGTGGTGATGACATTTTCTAGATGCCTCAGCTATAGCATTTCAAATACTTGGCAACTTAGATGCTGGAAATGGAAAGAGATCAAAGCTCATGCTCCAGGTATATAAGAGAAGTTGCTAATCAAATAGTTTTAATGCTGTTGCATCCCTTTGCATTACCGGCAAGTCTACTGATAAAATTTAGAAGCTAAAAAAAAAATAATTAGAAGCTAACAAAAAAACCCTAATCACCCCACAGACTAACTGCATAGTCATCTTTATCTACCAAAAAAAAAAAAATAATCACGTATCATGACTTTTTTCTCACTTCTTTTGTGCATGATAGAAATGCATGTGAAATACTTCTGATGGCAGGTAACAAGTAAAACCATACAGTTTCCTTTTGACGGGGCTTTGGGAAGGTGATTTTGGGAAAGCATCTGTCTGCACTGAGAAAGAAGGCAATAGGCTTCCACCACATCCTGATTTGTTATCTTCTGGATCCCCTTTATTATGTCCTGGCTCTTCTACCCCAGACAACAGTAGGGCTGAGGATTTAATCTACGGGCTTTTACACTTTAAGGAGAACAGAAACATTTGTTTCTCTCCGAACTTTCTCAACAGCGTACCTGATTTGTAAGAAAGGGCTCACATTTGTGGGAAAGAAAGTATTTCAACTGTTCTAATTGCTTGTCCCCTTTGTGTCTGCATTGGCCTTGCTAACTCCATGGGGCTACCGCGGTTTCCGTAATTCCTAACCGTGGTGCAAGCTCCCACAGCTTCCTGGTTTAGGACTCCGAGGCAGACATTATGGGATTTAATGTTGTGATTTTACAGTATTACCAGCCCAGCCTTTGCAAGTAGTTCAAGGTAACAGAGCTAGTCTGCTAGCCAAGGGTCACGCACAATGCTCATTTGCTACAAGGAAGCTCAGCAGTCTGCTTGGCTCTGTTAATTAAGGGGTGTAAGGGTTTAAAA
Organism: Cariama cristata; assembly: GCF_000690535.1. Taxonomy (NCBI): domain Eukaryota; kingdom Metazoa; phylum Chordata; class Aves; order Cariamiformes; family Cariamidae; genus Cariama; species Cariama cristata. The sequence goes on from NW_009593211.1 coordinate 6,417, forward strand.
AGCAATAGCTAAATCCAACAGTGAGAAAGTGAGAAATAATTTTTCAAACCTTAATCCACAGTACTTGAGAAATTCCTGCATAAAGACTCTCATGATTGTACCACAGAAGAATCTGAGTGCTACAACTGAGACTGCAGGGACCACTTCCACTAAGAATGGTGATACTAGCACCAGCAATGCTTAGAAGAGCACTCAAATGATGTAAGTATCCTTAAAAACACAACAGCAGTCATAGGAGAGCTGGATTCAAAACACTGTTCTGCTTTCTGGACTGTCAGCCAGTTTCCATGAGGTTTTTAGGTAAAGGAAGACATAGTCAGCCAAGCAGTGAAGATGGACAGGTTACTAAAACGCTTCAGGAAATCAGGAATGCTGTTTACATGTGATTCCCTTCCTTTTTAAGTCCCTTTGTGGTAGGCAGGGCATGACCTGCCAGAATTAACTGCATGAGTTTGACTTAATCCCTGTATACATTGCAAAGCCACATATGGAAGGGTTGTGATTACAGTACTCCTGCCCACAACACCACGACAGGCGACAAGCACACTGCAGGGTTCAGTAAGATTCTGCACACAGCAAACACATCCAGAAGACAGTTAAAAAGGAACAGGTAAATCAAACTCCCAGATTTCTAATTTGCCCACAGACATCGACCTCTTAAGAGATTTACTGAAAGATTATATATAGTAACGTTCACCACGGTTACAGCCATTTTCAAGATTTCAGTCTGTGGGGAGAAGTACGCTTTGCCAGTCTTTCTGCTTCACAGGAGCAGTAAGTTTCTAGGACCCTACACACAGTATTTAAATAACAATTGTCCGCAGAATCTCAGAATCACCTACTGCAAAAGGAAAACTAAAAACTGTATCAGTGTGTAGCTAAAACTTCAGTCTTTTGCAACACAGCTAAACAAAGTTAAAATGAAGTAATAAAAAAAAAATTAGGAAAGCATTTCATTTGGCACTGTTTTTACTGAAAAAAAATAGCTGTGGGTTTTGGGTGGTTCTGAATCATCTGAGCACGTCTACAACACGGCAGTCCTCACAACCACCCTATGGCACCAGAGCCAGAAGATGGAAGCAACGAAACAGATCAAACTAGTTTCTCTACCTTTTTTGCAGAAACCTACTACAACATATAAATTAAACAGCTAATTTCATACCAAGAAGATCAGGTTTACGGCAGAGACATCTCACACCATGCACCTTGAAGCAGCTTGAATTCCTTTTTTTTTTTTTGATACCACTTGACACTATGAGTTGCCGCATGGAAATCTGTTTGTTATGAACATTTTTGATGACTTTCTTCCCCCCCAGTTACGGCTGTCTCATACTGCAGAAGGCTGGAGATACAGTACAGCTCACTGCACTGATAACAGAGGGCCAAGTTGTTAGTCATCGTAGTAGCAGGGCTAAGTTGCTAATCTTTTTACCTCTGATGGGCGATGGGTTCTCTAAATGATTAAAGCACATCAAATGCAGAATTGACTCCAACTACTCTCTCACAAGCACAGCCTTTTAGTATCCAGAGGCCGCCAAGTCTACTAAGTCACTGTGATACATCCCCAAAGTTACTACTCTGTTCTATTTCGACAATCTAAACCCAAGAGAAAGACATGTGTTAAAAAAACTCCAACTACCTGCACTTACATTTTTTTATACAAACAAATATTTACATAAGGGTGAAGTGTCATGACAAAACTCAAGTTAATTGTTACCTGAAGGCTCTTCAGACACCATCTCTCCCATTGTCTGCATCACAAGGTGACTGCCAGAACAACATAGTCCCATTTTGGGCATTAATCTCACAGAACCTTATAAAGATTTCCCCTTCAATGATCTCCCCCAGCCCCTCTCCTCCTCCTCTCTTCCTCTTAGGGTTGAAGGACAGATGCAGTTCACCGCAGCTGCGGTGGGAACCATGCCCATCAAAAGATCAATCACTCGAATCTTTCCAAGGCTCACAGTAGGCACACGGGGACCAAGCAGAGACCACTGGGTCACGAAATGGCAGACATGGTGGTCAGGCCACTTGAGCTTGAGCCCAGAGCTGTGCAAATAAAAAAATTCCCACTTGCACTTTAGGACATTTTGGTTTGCTACTATCTGAATTTACATGTGTCAGAGATTATTTGAACATACTTCCCTCTCAATTTATGTACTTTTTTCTCTCCTTCCCTGTTTATAAAGTTTGTTGGTATAAAGATTTGCTATTTATTTATTTTTTGAGTATGCAGTCCTGTTGGCACAGAGTTTGAAAGATCAACTAAGAGTGAATAGCTGCCATCAGTAGTGTGCTACCCTGATGGTAGATATAGTCAAATTGCTTGTTATTGATACATTTTCAACAGATTCAGGTGCCCTACACTTCTGATCAATTTTAAAAAAAAAGTACAGGAAGGCACTTTACAACACAGCTCAAGAGTTCACGCTCTTAATCTGGAAGCTAAAATAAGAAGTCTTTGCAGTCTGGGTTAATAAGGACACATGCAACGGGCAAGCGTAACTGTATTTCAAAGGAAACTGAAAGACGAAGATTCCAGTTTTCATTCAAGCTATTGCCACTACAGTCAACAGAAATGTCACTCAAGTGAAGGCTGAATGCTTGAAAAAGTATTTCATTCCACTCAAATAATACTTACTCACGTTTTAATTCTTAATATTGGGGAAAAAAGCATGCATTCTCTTGGGCTAATCAATCCTTTCTCCTGGAGGACAGCCTTACTCAATAGTCATTGTCTTTTCTGTAGAGGTTTGGTAATGCTGACTTACCTCTGGCTAAAGTCCACCCAAAGGTATTCAGGCATGTAGGAAAGTAAACGATGACAAGCTATCAGGAGGCAATCGGTTCCACAGCAGCTCACCTCTCGCTGCCTGCGCTCTAGGAACATGTTGTCCTTGCCTCTGTAACCTCAACTGGGGCCAAATCATCCTGTCTTTCTCAGACCGATGGCACCAAACGAGCAAAACAGTTACTGCTTGCTCCAGCGTTTGACTGAGCTTTAAATACATTATCACCATGCCTGTTGTACTCTGAAGCTTCATGGTTTGTTGCAGAATCCCTTCTTTGCTACTGAACCTAAGCTTTCTTCGCTTTTAACACCTGAGGTATGAAGAAATCTTTGATATAGAATATAGAAGTCTTTTTCCTTGAGGCAGTGCAAAACCCCTTGCATGGACAACTCTGGGTGGTTTCTGAATGCCTTGTGATGGCTCAGCTCAGTCCTTACAAATGGGTGCACCATTTTCGCGGACATTAGCACTAGTTTATTTAATAGTGCAAATCCTTAGGCAGACTAGCTTGGTCCCACACTTCACACAGTGAACAGCAATGCTAGTTCCCACATCTCCTGCTGTCTGTGGAGGAAATGAGGAGAAAATTAAGATTTTGCACGATTGGGGCTTTACAGAGGACATATTTCTGTTAGCCTTATGTGGATGAGGTAAGGAATTACACCAAATTAAAATAAATCAGATATAAAAGAAGAGAGTGTCCATAAAATTTTAGCTCCTGTTTATGTAGTGTTTTGCATAATTAACGACCTTACATGTCACAGGCACATCGTTCTAAGCACAGACAAATGGATACAAGGTTCTCCTGTATAACTGATGCAAAAGTACTCATGTTAGGGGTGACAGTGACAGCTGTCACTCTGGAGACATTACTGTCTCCCCGCTGAAAATTATGCCTGTAACAGTTGTGTGCACACAGCAGCGTACCCTAACCCGTGTCAGGCTGCGTCAGCTGGGTGAGCTTACTGAGTTTAAACAGGTGGGCTGAGCTAACCCACCTGATTTTCCCCAGAGCAGATTAAAAAGCTCTCCCTCACACCACGCGGATCACGAAGCCGCGGAGGCTGTAAGAGGCCACGCTCAGCGGGCACTACCCGCACTAGGTAAAAGTGGCACTGCCAGCGGGCATTATCACATCTGGGACTGGGAGTGTGGCGGCCACTCCAGTGCCGGCGAAAATCATTCGGAGAGAATTGCATTCCGCCTTCCCTCAGACCTCCTGCGTTTCAAATGGGTACAATGTGTTTTTATGCTTTTCTCTGGCAGATCACTGCACTGCAGTGCTAAGCTACTGCTGTAATCCACCTCAGGGCAAGTATTACATACTTATCGCACCACAGCTCCTCAGATGAACAGGGTTAGACACCACTAGACGTAGCACGAGCTGTCACAAGGCAGACCTGACTGTTAGATCAGCCCAGTCCTGCGCTTCCGATTCTTGATTTATGATTTTTCCCTCTTTTCCAGTCTTTTCACTGGCACTGTTCAGTGTTTCAACTTTACAGGCAGTCAGTCTTCGTGATTCTTTCCTGTGGAAGCCTGGGGATCTAAGAGAAATGCTTCTGAGGTTTGTTCAGATGCACAAAACCTGATCTAGGCTGTTATGGAAGGCAAAGCCCATATTACGCTCGGTAACTTTTTTTCAGGCATTGTCTCAACCATTTACTGGACCAAGTACTTCCCAAAGCAGCCTCAGAGAAAGTGGTATAAAATATCTATGCAGTAACATCAACAAAACAATAAAAAATGCTGGTAGCTCAAGCATTTAGACATAGGGAATATGAGAAGGAAGGAAGGAAAGGATTTTATCAAAACTAGAATCTGACATCTATTACATATTTGCTAATAATCAGAGGAGCCAGTCTGGTCCCAAGTTCAAGTACCACCCAGGGCACAGAGTCCTGGCTGATGCCTGAACCCCAGCGGCAAGGACAAGGGGAACATGAGATCATAGGGAGAAGTAAGAAAAGCAAGAACTCACACTGCAGCCTCCCCTCAGGTGACATATTTTTGGAGTTTTGTCTCTATCTGTGCACTTGTTTTTACAAAACTTGAAGGAAGCTAATATCTCTGAAACCTCCCCTCCTCTGTCAAGTTTAGTTGAAGTTGGACAGCAGCTATTGGGGGCAAGGACAGACAGTTAGCATCCATATAAGCCTTACTTCCACGGGAAATCAGACTAAAAGTAGTAATATCGCTCCTGATTTGCTTCCACGCTATGGAATTTCCCACTCTGGACAAATGGCTCCATCTCTGAAAATTTTCAAGGCTCAGGCTCCCAGGCCATTCGCTATTAAAGGGTCTCCCTGCACAAAGTCTCAGACCACGTATGCTTTTGAGATGTCATGTGAACCACACGACCCAAAAAGGATTTCTTATTTTTAAACGGGGTCACGACTCCAATAACTTTCATATTCCCAGCTGACAAGAACACAGATCTCACAAAGAGCAGGGACACCACAGCTTGAGAGCTTTCAGAGGCTGCCATGCCAGCACCAGTGACCATCTCTAATGACACGGCACTCTTTGCAAGTTACTCATGTCCAAGCAATGCAGGAGCACCGCCTCCTCATTTCGGCAGGGAGAAAGTGCTTTTCTAACCAACGTTTATAATTTTCTTTTCCAAAGCTTTGTTTATAACCCAGCCACAGAGTTCTTGCTAGACTGACTTTTACCATGCAAGGAACATAACTGGGGGACTGTTTTTAAATAAATACTTAAATAACAGTACTACTTTTAAAGAGAGACTTCAATATCTCCTTTAAATTACTAGAAATGTGCCAACAGGGCACAAGATTGGGTTTACTTTAAACAGGCTACCTCACAAAGCGAATGACTGCTTAGTTTTCTCTAGGTCACGAATAATTGTGTTTACATGATTTACAACAGATTTCACACTTGCAGAGCATCTTGTATTCCAAAGAACCAAAAAAAATCCCAACAAAAAACCAAAACACATTGCAGATTTTTGGGCAACCAAGGCATAACTGATTCACTTTTGTCACTGAAAAGAGGCCACTGCTTGGGTGATGCACGGCAACAATCTACACTAACCAAGAACAGTGAGCCTGTTTGTTTATTGCAGTTGAGGGAATTCAAAGTCTGGATTTTAAAACAGAAAGATCACTACTGAACAACGCTTTCCCTGGAGAGATGTCCTCACAGCTTGCAGATGCTGTGCAGTCAACACCAAAAATGTGCTGAATCCTGCAGTATACTAAAAGTATGCTTATTCTATATTACAAGGGTTTGATGGTTAAGCTATACCCGAGTAGCATTTACTGGCTAAGCAGTTTCAGGCAAGTTTTTGTCACAGCAATTAAAAAAAAATTATACCATCAAAATACGGGGACAGGGTTGAGCTTCTTCCAACCATGCAAAGTTTGTTCATGTAAGCAGGCGAGGAGTAACTGTACAGTCAATGGAGTATCTGTGAAACTTTAGGGTCACCTTTGTGCATTTTGCCTAACAAAACTACCAAAGTTACAGGTCAATTTGGAACAAAGTGCCAGCCAGGGGTATCCAAGCCCACCTCTGAGGGTCATGTGCACAGAGGGAAGTGCCAAACTTGGGGATTAGGTTTGCACTGAACATTTGCAAGTTTGTAGATTTCCAGTTCTACGCATAGCCTGGGATTGGTGTCATTCTAATAACAATCTTCTGTATGGCACGTCTCAGCTCTAAATTCATCTTCCCGTATTGAAATGCCAGAGCTCGGTCCAATATGCACTTATGAAGGTCATCACAGGCCAAAAGATGATGTGGAGCGGTAGAAACATATTACCAGTGCTCCCCTTAGACCCAGACTCATTCATAGGCAGGTGTCTCCCTGCTTAAGGTAAGAAAAAAAAAAAAAAGTGTTCTTGTATGCAAGTCTGCAAGGTAAAAGTGCAGTACTTGAATATCGCTTAGATACTAGATTTAACAAAGAACATGATATTGTTAAGTAGGAAAGGAAAGCCAAGAGGAACAGTCAGAAGGATAAAAAGATCAGTAAGTTTTTGTTCAGAAACTGATATAGCATAAGAGTGAGTCAGGAAAGCAGTTGATATAGAACATCCCTTTGAATAACCCTCTCCTTCATTAATCCCCTTCTACAGATGCACAACAAAAGCCATATTTCCATGCCGAAACATGCATACAGTACCTCTTAATTCTCTAACATGCCAATCAGGAGCAAAGTGAAAAAAGGAAGACAAAGGAATAAAATTAGGATAAGCACAACATAAAGGACTCACATATTCAGTAAGACTCACTCATATTAATTAACATTTCTTTTAAGAAAAACATTCAAGTATATTTAGCAAACACAGCATCTTTGGAAAAAAAAAGTAAACATGATAGAGATAATTCTAATAGCAGAGGGGGAAGAAGCCATGGTTACAGAGCAAATCTGACATCACAACTCATCACCAAACCACAGAGAAAGAATTGTTCACTGACAGTCAGCTCCTACTCCCACAGATGTCAGTGACAGAAGTTGCTGATGTCAGAAGTGTAGGATTCAGATATGTAAAATGAGAAAGGATGAAACAAAATTATTACAGCTGAGATTAAAAATAATACCTTACCCTTTCTCCCACAGCAGAATTAATCTCCTAGTCTGTGCAAACAATTCAGGCATTGTCTAAATGAGGAGATGGATGGACCTAATTCTTCCGAAACTGCCTAGCATGTCGAGTAAAGATCTGAACTGGATGTTCTGATCTCAGGCTCGTACTCCATCCCAGAACCAGAGAAGACAGCCTTGCGTCCTAGTTTCTCAGTTTTTGAAGCTCCTGAGATTGCCTTACAACTCCTTGGTTCCCCATCACCAACAGGTTCACTGGAAAAGTCTTCTTTGGCAATATACTACCTCCATCTGTCAGATCAGTGGGACAGAAGGGAAGGGAGAGGAATCTGATACTGACCTCTGCAGTGTGCTGGGTTCCTCTTCGTGCATGGAACCAGTGTTCATGGCTTCAAAAGAAAGCTACCATTTATGCAGAGCACCCACAGCAGGCCCAGGTGTAGCTGAAGGCTTTGGTACACCCCTCTTTCCATCAGTGAGAAAGGTGAATCACCAAATGGAGGCTGATCCGAATAAGATGTCTGAGAAAAACTGTGATCAGAAGTATTTGCTCCCTTGTTTTCTACAGGACACTGAAATGTCTTGAAGCTCCTCTTTTCCCTTCTTTATTCTCCCTCTTTCTAGGTCCCTTTGCATGATAGGGACCCTTTTCTGGTGCTGTCCTAGACATTTCTCTCTTCTGACCACCACCCTGCAAACTGAACAGGCCAGCAAGTAAGCACAAAGTAGAGCTGATCCCTGCAAAGCTGGGCCATACCCTGGTGCTATCTGTGAAAAACAAACTTCTTGAATGACCTTACAAGAGTCCCAGTGAGCTCTTAGTATCAGCTTGGGTGTGATTTTCAACAGGTCTCTTTTCTGTACAAGCCTCCACGACTTACGTCATTTCCAGACAAATGATGGGCCTTCACACCTAGGCAGGTAGTTCTTCTGAAGCACCTTTGCTTTCCCCCATGCCTTCAGAATACATCACTGAACAGATGTTTCTCTAAGCTTGGAAAAATCACTATTCAGTTGTTGCAACGCATCTATGAGGAAAAAAACCCTCTCTGTTGTTGAGCCTTTTTTTCCATCCTAAGTATTTTTAGCATACCTACTTCCTACATATTTAGGCAATAAAACCAGTTCCCTTCTTATTTCCAGAAGTGCCAATCAGATGTTTTAAGCATCCCTTCGGTGAAAGGGAGCAGCCTAGTGGCAGGAAAATGAAAGATGGGCCAGTTCTGCTTCCCTGCTTGCGTGTCAAGACAAAGCGTGACACAGAACTTAACATCATACCAGTTACAGCTGAGAGTTACTTTTGAACTGATTAGGACAACTGAACGTTCAACTAACTGATGTGTGGACAGAAAATATTAAAAGGGAAACAGCACAGTTAATGTCTGCCTTTTCTTTATTCTTCAGGACAACAGTGTTGCTGCGAGGCTAAGGATATAAAGAAAAAGAGGACTTGTAAGGAGTAGTTGCTTTTCTTAGACCCACTGATACAGCTGGAAATAATGATCAAGTTTTCAAGCTCAGAATCTCTTTCTTGCCTGAGACCTTTTATGAGATACCTGATTAAAGGTTTCAGCTTAAAGCATGAGTTCTGGACACATCAGTTACATGAGCTGGTCTAATAAAAGATGTTACTTCTCCCGCTGAGGTCCTCTGTTACGAGATGGAGAGAGGGCAACGAATGCTTCTGTTGCCACTGGATCTGAGCCCTGTATGAAAAAGGGAACCTGGGGAGCAGGAGAGAGGAATCCACAGTTTCACTGACCTTTCGCTAGTTTATGACTTACCAAACAGGCTACCACTTGATGAAGGGGGCCAGGACCTATACAATGCTGCCACATCAAATGACTGCTTTTTTTATAAGATCACAAAAGCTTTCTGTAAATCTGCAGTCCCACGAACTAGGCTGAAACAACAAACTCATATGCCCCAGCCACAGAGCCACCAGACACTGATAGCTATTCACTGTCACTCTACTGATGAAGTTCTAATGAAAAGTCAACATCATCAAATGATTTATGTCAGTGAAATGGAAACTGTGGGGTAGTGGTTGTTTTGTGTTTTTTTTTTTTTTTTTTTTTGGGGGGGGGGGGGATCATTATTACTAAACCTTCAGGAGAAAGGATCAGCAAGATAATATAAAATGATATAGTAACTCTTGTGTTGCTGATGCTCCGGGAAAGCAGCAGCACCAGCAACTGGGAAGTCACTTCTTAACCAGAGGACTCAGAAATAAGAACAAAGATAGTTCTGACCCTTCAAACTTAATACCTGCTGTGCAAGTTTCTCATGGTTGCCAGTACATATCTGCCTACCACCAAGAGGACTGAATGCCTGTATTTGACTGAAGGTTTGCCAATTCTGAACTGTGAGAATTTCATGGAATTGCTATAAAAAAAAAAGCAAGCTAAAGACAAAGAGTCTGAAAGTACACATATATCCTATGATAGTACTTGAACCCACTTTAAAAGTGTAACAACACACTTGTAACAATTTTCAGACTTTAAAACAAACAAATAAACCAGAAAATGAACAAAAAAAAAACCCCAACAAAACCCAATCAACTCAAAACAAAGTCTCTGGAGCCTACTGGTAAGAGAAATAAAGTGGCACTCATGTTCATATCTGGCTAGATATCTTGTCCCAAGCTCCTGCAACAGGCACCTGTAACGAAGTACTAGTAACACAAACACTCCGTACCTGCATCTTCCTCTTGACAGTCTCAAAGGGGAAAGAAAGTGTCTGTGCCACACCAGCTGCTACACAGCCATTTATGAAGTTCTGAAGCGGAGTGAAATGAACTATGGGTTCTCGCCAGATTTTGTCCAGATTGATGTAAACAAAGAATGAGCCCGCAGAAAATGGGACAGCACCTAGAAAGCAAACCAGACAGGTTTATGTCAACACACTATACACTAAGAAAACTGAGCTGCTCATCACATAACCTAGAAAGATGGGATGAGCCGTTGACAGTTTACACCTTGCGTTGCTCAAATCTGATCAATATTTTGAAGAACTTTACTTTTTAGTCACTGTTTTACCACCAAACACCCATATTGTAGCATCTAGATGTGCTGACAGGGGCACATATTTACATCTTAAAATGTGCATGTTGTCAGAATTATTAACTGCTTTAGTCTCATGACAGGTCAGCTCTTTCTCCAGGTTCTGTCTTTTGTGACAAGCTCCTTCTCCAGCCCAACCCCACCCTAGCAGTTGTACAGGTAAACAGAGTTGCCTCTTCAGTCAAGCTGATGAGGGATAATTGTGTTCTCTCTTGCTTGTTTCATGCTGTCACCAATTTTATAATGGGATTATACATTACTATTATGCATTTTTATAATGTCATATTGTGAAAAAGTGAACTCAAAGTTAAATGGCATTTTTAAAAGCTATGGGGAGTAAATAAATAATTAAAAAGTCATTTCATGTAAACAGAGAACATCACTAATCTTCACCTTTCACATCAGTTATACATTACTCCTGTATATGTATACATGTATACATGAAACCTCATACTGGTTTCACTGAATAGCTAAGGAGACACTCTCACACCTAGACAGAAATTAGAAACACTGTGTGTGTGTATATATATATATATATTTATTTTTTTTTTTTTAAGAGTTACGTGATGGAAATCTTGCACCTGAGCACAACTAGATCATCTATAAGAGACAGAAAAAAGTATTTTGTTGAACACTTAACCATACATAAAAAGCTATGCCCTTTGTCATAATTTGAAGCAACAAAGCTGCAGCATAGGTAACCAGTATTGCTGTGCCTTGAAAATCTACATACCTTCTATAGAAGAACAGTACTATTTACTTTTGAAATCAAGTGACCAAATGAAGGCACTACATAGCTGCAATAAACAATGTGCAATGAGGTGATTTTCCCCCATTATTATTTTACCTAATATAGCTGGCGAAACGCCACGGTAGAGTGCAAGGAGTCCTTCTTGATGATAAATTTTGTAAAAGGCATGAAGAATTCCTTCGTAAGACGGTTCCAGTCGGTTCTGCACGATGAGCCGTGTTTTAATTACGTCAGTGGGGTAAGTCACGATGGTTGCAACCATGCCAGCCAGACTTCCTGCCATGATGGCTCGCCAGTGGGAAATATGACCCAACTCATCCGTGAAAAGTATAACCAATCTAGAGTAAACACATAAAAGAGGTACTATTAATGCCAGTACGAACAAAACACATGAAAAATCAAGGCAGATTATTCTTGATGTAACTGTTCTTTTGCCCACAAGCCCTTTCAGCAGCAGGTGTTGAAACTTTAACAAGTATTTCATCGAAGACCTTACTATACATAACGCCAGACAAGCATCAGAACCCCGGCAAAACAGAACATGCGAATGGGCAAACATGAGCAGAGTCCAAAACACATGCCTAAGCGCCCAAAGAGATTTTAGGTAAATCCACACTGCACAGGAGCGTAGAAATGCAAAAGTTATTGTTAACAACTAAGTCAGGGACTGGAATATATAACTCTGCAGATGCAAATTGCTTTGGTTTTAGTGTTACTGAGCTAAAATACTACCAGTATCCGAAAGAGCTTTTTTAGAGGCAGCTTGCACAACTCTACCTGCACCACAGTTCCCAGCACAGACTAAGCTCACATAGCTCGAGTTGTGGTACTGTGCTGGAGGTCCAGAGCACCGATTCAACAACGAAGAAAATCTTCAAAGATATGGAGACTAATTGTTCAAGTGATTTACTTGTTTGCTTTGCAAGAGACTTTTAAAGTAATTTTTGACCACAGAATCCTCATTTATATCTCCATCTACAGGTTGAAAATTACTGTGATCTAAGACGTGTCTGCAAGAAATTCTCTAATCACCAGTCATCAGTTAGAGACATTGGTCCAACCCTCCAGTCAAATTTATCAGGTTAGAAGAAATATGTAGATAAGATCATCACAGGCCTTCCAAGAACAACTGAACCTCACTGTTGCTTATGCTGCAACAGAAAAGTCCAAAGGGATACCTCTCTAGAGAAGACTTATGTCCAGGCACTATTATGCTCAGGAGGCGAAGTCTAAATTTGAAATTTTGAAATTGAAGCACGGAGTTTTAAAGGCTAACCTACAACTCATGCACTCGTGATGCACACAAGGACTTTTCTGTGTATGCACAGGGCACTCCTACATCAGGAAGAAGTGTCATGGATGCAACAAGAAGCAAGTAAAAAGACTTGAGAGGAGAATCTTAGCTGGAGGTAAAGAAACTTATTATTCTATTTTGAAAGCACTAACTAAACCACCTAAACTGTAGATTTACATTTAAACTACACAGCATTACCGTGTCCGGAACAAAATAATTTGCAAAGATTTACAAGTCACTGCTTGCTCAGTTGATGTTTTTTCCACGTGAGTGTGCATTTTCTACCACATGACAGATCCCTGCATCTACTTGTCTCGTGCCCTGGAGAGAGCCCAGAACAGAACGACTAGCCAAGCAGAAGCACAAGGGCATAAACATTTTTTCCTGTGTCTTCTACAGTCCCTAAAGCAACACAGCCTGATTTTCCTGTGCGTGCACAAACGTGTGGGGAGGGTGGTGGGGTGTATCAAGGCACTACCCACATAACATTTAAAACTGCCACGGAAGGACAGAGTCTGTGCACAGTAACCGCAGACGGAGGGCAGAGTCAGCTAAACCCCCCCTTCCCCAGCCAGATCCCCCCACACTGTTCCTGGGGCTGCTGACTATGCTCAGCCCAGGTCCTTCTGCAGTTGGCATTACTATTTACTTAAGTTACTGTGTAACATCGCTCTTTTTGTCTTTCTGGCCTTTATATACATCATTCTCCCACTAGAAAATACATTACAAAATTCCCAAATAATGTATCAAGAAACATGTGTCGGCAGCTTTTCTTTAATTTCCTGGTAGCATACTTCCACTCGTAATTCAAAAGAACAATCTGCGCAAACTAGAAACAAACTATAGCCTTGCAAGGGGAATACACTGTTTCAAGCTGAACAAAGTTAGTTATTTTTGCTTAAAATCAGCTGGTTTATACTGGTGCAATAGACTTGACTCTTCTGGGAAATTTAAATTACATTTAAATCACAGCTTCTGCCTTCCCACTGCCATTATCCCTCCTCTTGTTTGACCACCTCATGCATTACAAACAGGAGGACATAACAAAGCTGCCCACTTCCAGGGTCACTTCATCTATCATTTCGTGAACGGCGCAGGCAGAGCGGGGAGGATGACTCTTGCTCAGCCAGATGAATGACAAACCCCAGCAGCCTGCGTGGCGTCAGCCCGGGCGAGAGCCGCAGCGGGCCGGATTGGCCAGCAAGGGCTGAGCCCATGCTTCTCCACACCCAGCGCAGCCCACGAACTGGAATAACCCATCGCCCAGCTGGGCGGAAATGTCAAGTGCATGCCATGCACACAGCTGACCTTAATAAAAAAAAAAAAAAGAAGAAACCCAACCCTCGAAGTGGCAAAACATGCCTGGTGTATGTGAACACCCAGGCACTCCTTTCAAAGGCTAAAAGAAAAGAAATCCTACGAAACAGCGCGGGTCGGCAGAGCACAGTGAGCACTGCTCCACGTTGATCCTGCTGCAATCCTTCCAGTGTTTACCTTAATTTCATATCTGTGTATTATCAAAACCAAGATCTTAGAACAAATAATGTCACATATCGACTTCAAAACTGATCAAATTTGCGTAACAACCACCGCATAGCAGAGTAAAATATTTGAATCATGATTCTGTTTTTATTTTCTTTGATACAGACAATATAAATATTTGAGAAGATATAAATGAATAAAATAAATAAGTTGCAAAGAACAGACGTCGCAGTCACATTTGTAGGTAGCCCTGTAACTTCATTTCTGAAGGAACATGGCTGAGCAGAAGAGATGTAAGAGACTATCAGCCCTCCATCATCTGAAGAACACCTGGGACTTTACAAGCAGCTGCTGGCATATCACCAGGCCCCAACAGTTGCTACGTGCTGAATAATCTAAATAAATGAAGTTACTAGCCAGGCTCCTCGGGCAGAGGGGACACACAGCCAGCTAGCCGTCCAGCTGAGGCAGAGACACTGAAGCGCCCCTGCGGCTAAGCTCTCCACGATCCATCCCCTCCTCTTTTGTAACAGACG
>NW_009593212.1:0-6947 GCF_000690535.1 Cariama cristata
GACATGGTCCTGGGCAACCAACTCTAGGTCCACCTGGTCCAGCCTCCTTGCTCAACTCAAGTAGGTTCGACCTTAGCCTTTCTGTGGTTATATACACGTGTGTTTAAGAAATGGGGTTCTGTGGATGCTAAGACAAAGAAGATAGGTAGGAATACAGTGGATTATGCTGAAATTACATGATTTTAGTGCAGGTCAAGGACTCCCTAGGGGGGTGGGCAGGTGTCCATTGATATTTTTGTAAGTAGCACTTCGGTGTATTACTATTTCCAGGGAAATCATATTCTTGCATAGTAACCCTCTACGTGGGTTTTCCTGGCTATCCGCAAGCTCAATGGTGGATGTGTGGCAACATGGCTGATCACAAAATGGATGTGTAAGAGGTGTGAACATCAGGTAACACTTTTTCTGTAAGCATGACTAAGTACTGGTTCTTCCAAAAATAAGTAATATTTGAAAATTATCATATCCATACAAGGTAATTTTTTTTGAATGTGATTCTATTTAGTAGTTAATAAAACAGAAATATTGATATTATTAATAAAGCAAAGATGGATGCAAGAAAAAGAAAAGGAAGTAAAAAAAGCTTTTAAAGATTTAGGTGACTGGAAGTATAATCTAAAACCCTTCAGTTGATGGCTGACATCTCCAATGGAGTAAGTACAAGTCTCTTCTGCCTTCATCATCATATCTATTTATAAGCAAAACAACAGAAACTTTGTTAGACTGTCTCTGATGGTGTAGGAGGTTGATCGTCATGCAGGCAACAGGGTATTCTTTTGGTGAATTTTCACCATGCTAGTGAAGAATACCTTTACCTAAGGCGGGAAACAAAGCCACTCCAACACAGAAACAGAGTGGAAAAGGGAAAAGGGACCTTTTGCCCTTCTTCTGAAATAGATTCTCTTATGTGACCTCACTTCTTACAAATATTGCAGGTGCTATGGCCTAAAGGCTGGCAGCAACAATAATTCAGAGTAGTAGATGGACTGCTTTAAGCCATGTCAGCCTTGCTTACAATACTGCTTTCATAAACTTACTAACAGTATGAGCTGTGCTTCATGTATCTTATTACTCTTTAAGGGTACAAGATAGGATGTCAAAACCAGCCCTGCCACTGCCTTTACGTGTGCTCTGAACAAATACAAGATTTCATCTTTCTGTGCTGTCTAGCTGACACACAGTCACCGTAAATTCACCTAGAGGAGGCAAGGTGAAAATTTTACTTTAAGTAATAATGACTTACTTGTTCAGATTAGTCTAGCCTTCTCAAATTGCAATATAATTTTCAAAATTTTAAGCAAGGGAGAAAATATGATAATGATCAGTGCTATAGTGTTTCATAAAATCAGACTACAGTAGGACAACCATCTATACATGGCTGTCTTTTCCCTTATCCCGGTAACTGAGTTGGGAAAAAAAATCCAAATGTCCTGTAAGCAGAGCAAATGCGGTGTATTACACAAAGAATGTACAGCCCAAATAATGGCCCTTGAAATGAAGAATTAAAATAAGACATGAAAGTACTGAGGTATTTGGTATTATAAATAAAATTTTTGCACTTTCCAGGGTGAAGAGCAAGATTCCTTACAACAAACAAAAATAGTACTACCAAGAAAATAACTACTCCTGTTGGGAAGGAGACTATGCTTAGTATTCCAGGCCCACTCTCTGATAAGTGTAATTTTTATTCTCTATTGTATACACAATATTCTCAGATGTCTTCTAATTATCACTACTGCCTTTTGCCTGTGCATTAATATGAAGTGACAAGGGTATGATAATGCAGGAAAACAAACACTCCTGAAGTGCCATAGTGCCATTCATTTAGCAGAGGCTTTTTTTTTTTTTTTCCAAAGGACAGAATTTTTGAAGGGAATTTTGTTTTTTCCCTTCTTCTGTCCTCACATAGGCATGCAAAATATGGTAATGGAGTCCTCTTTCAGAAGTGACATACACTGTTTTTGAGCATTGCCAGTTCTGCACTTGTGCGGAAATAGCCAGGAATACTATGAGTTAATGCTATTATTATAGCTACTGCTGAGCAGAAATGGAAGGAGTATAAGTGGAGACACACAGAAGGGGAGCAGGTCCTTTTGGCTACATTAAGAATCACTTCACCATCCTAGTGCTCCGTTTGCAATAGAGAATGTTTAAATTGGGCCCCTGTTTAAAGAGGGGTAAGGAAAGAGAAGAAAAACCACAGGAACAACTTTTGAACTTCAGTTCTTAAGTTCTTCAAACTTTAAATTCACATCCAACGTTTGGAATATGCACACTGTGGATTTTGTTACAAGGTACAGAAAAATGGATGGAAGCTGTGATCTTGACCTAGAATTTGAATACTGGATTTTGTTTGGACTTGTTGAATTGAATCTATCATTCCCATTTTCTCCATTTGCTATTAACAAAGGAACATCTGGTCTCAAATAAGTTGGTTTTCATTCTTATTCAGGAAATGATTTTAATGCCTTGAAAGTTTTTGGTCTGCATGCAATCACTGTTCAGTGCATTAACCATTTGCACTGTTCAGCTGTTAGAATCTGAGCTTATCTTGTTTTTTTAGTTTGTACCAATACACTGTCATCTCTAGTAATGGACACTCAGCACAATAAAATAAAGCATTTATGATTTGTATCTTGGGAGTTTTGTAAGGCTATTGCAGAGACTCTTATTATAAACTACTTCAATCTTTCTCTTTCATTATTTTCCCATTGTTACATCAAGTAGGAATAAAAGCATGTTACAGATGGCCAGACAGACAAGGTTGAACGTTGTTTCACCTGTTCATAAGTTGTTATACTGTAAGCATTCTGTGATATATTCCATAAGGTTAACATTCTAAGCATTATTTCATTGTTAAACTTTATAAAGAGAAAATGCCACCTTTGTTATGGTGGCAAAAAAATTTTTTTAGAAGTTTAAGAGTAGAGACATTATATGTAACAAGAAAGTTTTCCACATATTGGTGATGTGCATTTTGCTAGAGGTATTTACTAAATATAATTAAGAGCTATGTTTCAAGAAAATAAATCATTCAGGAGAAACTTCATAAAATTTGAATGTCATGTTAAAGAGGAGTTCTAGACTTTGTGGGTAGCAGGTCTGTCAGAACCAGACATAGTCCAGGAAGGAACCTCACCTCTTTCATTTATTATTCTCTTATTTATATCTAGCTTTTTGACCTCCTTTACTACAACTTTCAAAACAAGGTCATAGTACAAGTTATTAAATCAGTTTTCTTTTCTTGAAGAAGTCTATCTGAAAAAGTGATTTCCATTTCTGTTTTCTAGGTGTACAGGCTCAATTATGCTATATGACATACTGTTCAAATTAGACTGGGCTACCCAAGAAATCTAGATCCTCCTTTAAAATAACCTGGTTTTAATCATTACTTCACTATTTCTTTGTAAGCTACACATCTGACCAAGTTGAATCAACAGTTTGGAATTTGGGTTGACAAATACCTAGAAGAAACTTTTAATGAGTGACTTGCAAAACAAGATCCATCTATAGAGGTTTTTCAGTAAATAGCTCTAAATGATAGCCTTTATAAGCATTATAAACAACACCTAGGAAAACAGAGACAGGTTGAATCTCATAACATAAATTACTTACTTGAAGTATGTGATACTCAGTAAGCACAACGTAACTGCAAGACTAGTATTAAAATCAACTATATACTCACCAATACTGCATTTGGAGACATGTGCTCCTAACCAAGAACTGCAGAGTGCTAGTTTGAAACAGCTGGCAAAATCTTTCCTTCCATTCCTTTTGAACTATACCACTTCACTAGTAAATGTTTTGCTGAACAATTTGTGGAGCTCACTGTGTGAGTCCTTATAATTAGAACGATTTTGTGACACTACTGACAGCACCATACCTGCACTTTGTCAAGCTAATCCCACTCATCTCTGAAATAAATAGATTAAATGAAGCTATTAAATTCAAGTGCATGTCAGAAAAGATATTCATCTGTACTGAAATGCACGACTACGTGTTCTAATAAAAAGACTGAAAAATTTAGTTCCATGGCCCCATTAATTTTATTGCAGCTAATTATATATTGTACTTCACAGAGGTGGTTCCTTCAGATGTCACTTACTACCCATAATGGAGTAACTCTTCATTGAGAGTTAATTTCCAGAAGTAAACTGAATCGGAAAAGTAGTTTAAGTCCTTTCTGCCTGTAATGGCAGAAAAGCAGTCACATAGTGTAGGCTATAGCCTAAATTATTTAGTGATAGAAGAGAATCAGAGTTGTTTTTCCTAGTTTTCCGGAAGAATTATTTCAAAGAAATGACTGAGTTAAATTGTGTTTCTGACTTACTGACACAATAGCCAGTAAGAGGTCTAGCAGTCCACAATAGCCAATTAATTTTTTTTAATGCGTCTTTTCAATAACACGCAGAGATCTTATTTAGTAGGTCATGGATTACTAAGAATAAACCTTAAAGGTTTTGCCATTGATCTTACTGTGAAAACTGAAGAACTATGCACCTACAGAAAACTACAGTTCCATCCACACTCCTTTTCCATTCATATGTGATAGCTCAGTATACAAAAAATGCTTAGGAAAAGATACGAAACCGTCTCCTAGGCATGTACAACAACAAGAATTTAGAAATAACTCAACTCAGATAATACCTATTGCATTGAATTCAAGATTGTAAAAGTAATTAGCCTGTCTTATGATCAATTCAAGTGAATTCCTTTGAAAAATTTAAGCTAATGTATCCACATTTCCATATATATGTAAATGAAAGGCTTATGAAACAATGAGGCAAACAAGTAAGACCTGAGTGATAGCAATTCTGATAAATTTCAACCAGTTCTTGATCTACCTGTCCTCACCACTGTATTTGTTACAGTATTTGGGGTTTTTTTAGTATTAGACCTTATAATACAGCATTCAACTATTTTCTAAGGTACAGTGTCATCACATTTTGTATGAAGAAATGTTTTAATGTCTTGTAAAATACTGGGAGATTTTATTCTACTCTTAATTGAATTTAAGTAGGTGTATTTAAGATGAGTGATGGTACTTTTGGAGACCTGCAGACCTGATGGCTTGGATCCAACTTCCACTGAAGTAGGTGGAAACACTTCAATTGATTTAATGGGTCTTGGATTTAGCCCAAGGTGCACTTTGACTTAATTGGACTATTCCTGGGAGTAAGTGCAGTATCTACTTGAGTACTCATATGCAACAAGTGTTTGTAACATCTAGTCCTTAGGAGTGAGCATCTGAGAGACATGAAGATCCATTCTCATGACACATCTAGTTAAAAATCACAAGAAATGAGAATCGTGAAAGTTTTGCAGAAGTAAGAATATTTTTATATTAATGTAGCAGAACAACATATCAGGAATTTACCTTTCATATTTCTGTGAAACATCAGTATAAATCTGTACTTTTTCACGTGTTATTACAAGCTAAACTCCCTGGGTCTTATAAATCTGGTCTTGTGTCTAACTACAGGAATTTCTTAGTATAGTTATTTAATGATACAAAATAATCACTATATACTCTCCTTCACTCCTGTGAGATTTTTTCATTCTTTACCATCTGTGATAAAATCACTAGTATAGATAAAATACTGAAAATATGGCTTAACATAATCTCAATCATAATGTGTTAGACTACATTAATCTGAAGCTGTTTCTACAAAACTGTGACACAATACATTTCCCGATTCCCTTATCCTCTGTAAATGTGAAATGTCTTCAGAATGATTCATTATGAGCCATCTATATTTGGTCTTTAAACAAAAGATTTGTAAAGGGTTTGGCAATCTCTATGTTAATTTCCAATATAGATCCATTTTTTTTTCTTTTGAAACAATTGTATTCTGCCCTCAAAGTTTAAATTTGTTCTGCACATAAATTAAACAAGATTGAAAGGTATTTCATAGTTACTACAATAGAGTTTTCTGGTCTTCTCTTTCAAGATATCACAGATCTTAACCAGTGTTCCTAAAAGCTCTGAAAGTGCCAAGTTTTTTGCTGTGACACAACAAGAAAACTCAGTTGCCAGCTACAGTTGTGGATAGCTAGCACTAAACATTGATGCCATTGCATTTCCAAATAAAAAATCTGCCTGTGCCACAGTGGAGAGCACACTTCACTGCAATAAAAACCTCACCTGGCTGAAAACACCTCTGGTTGCTAGACTGGGACAGAAACCTGCCTGCTGCCAGACAGCTCAGTTCCATGATGTTTGACCCTCATGCACAGTCATGCCCCACCTGATCGCTTTGCCACAAGCTCTCCCCTTGTGAGTACTTTCATCACTTCTGCTCAGTCAGCTCTGGGCTGCTGCTAGTTCATCATGAGATGGGTTGCTGTCACACCAGCCACACAAATTCATGAGTTGTAGGCAATCATGTCCTCCCCAAAGTGCAGCCCCTTCAAAAATCCACTGCGTAACAAAACTTTATACAACCCAAACCCCTCTAGAAAGCCACTGTTTAAAACCCTCCTCTGTGAGGAACTTTGACAAGATGGCTATAGTAGATTGGTATGTGAAAATCCACCGCGTGAGACACAGGTTGACCTGTTGGCTCCAGATATATGCAGCCAACTGTCCATGGAAGTTAACCATGAATACGGCTATTAAAGAATTGCAACAAAACAACAGAATTCAGCAGTACAAAGGTGGGGGAAAAAAGTTCCAGAAGGAGAAATTAAATCTGTTTGAACTGCAGAGAAAGAAATTCAGTTCAGTGCAAAATTACTCCTAGCCTTGGGTTTACAATTTGCTTATTTTTCCTGTCTTCCCACACCCAGCTCTTTCTTCTGTATATTCTCTGTTTCCTTCAGTCTTTTTAATTCTTTTCAATTTGAAAGGATCTCCCAATTCCTTCTCACCAGTACTACCCTATATATCAAGTTATTTTCCACACTCTGTTTGTGGCTCTCTGTCACGGTCCACTCAGTAATGGACT
>NW_009593213.1:0-56572 GCF_000690535.1 Cariama cristata
AGCGATAGGACAAGAGGGAATGGCCTCAAATTACGCCGGGGAGGTTCAGGTTGGATATTAGGAAGAATTTCTTCACTGCTCCCCAGGGAGGTGGTGGAGTCACCATCCCTGGAGGTGTTCAAAAAACTTTTAGATGTGGCGCTTCAAGACATGGTCTAGTGGGTTTAGTGGGCATGATGGCATTGGGTAGATGGTTGGACTTGATGATCTTTGAGATCTCTTCCAATCATAACGATTCTATGATTCTATTCTACACTGTGAGGAGGGGTGCTGAAATGTAAACTTTCAAGATTGAAAGTTTCTAAGAGCAGATTGGTAGAGTAACCATCCTCTCAGAGTCCCTTCTAGTCTAGAGAATTTCTCATGGTACTCTTTTCTTGTCCATTATTATGAAATGCAGAAACTCTTGATCTCTGCTCACTAAAGCATTCAAGGGAAAATATTAATCTGCCCCTAGGAACTGAATACTATTATCAGTGACACTACTAATAGTTCATTGAATACTCTTTTTGATGGAATGTTACAAATAACTAAATGAAAGAATTATTTATTACAGATAACTGTTTCTTCCTGTGTAAATGTAGTTCTAATAAATACAAACATACTGGTATGACCATCATATGCTCTGCTTCTGTTGAAAAGTCAAGTCAATCATAATAAGGAACGCCATGCTGTGTCCACTATGCCTGTGCCTGTCTACTCTTCTATGTAAGCAATCTCCTCAGCCATCCAGCCTTTTCTAATACAGGTAGAGAGTTAGTGCTTCTGAGCAGAATTGCCTGTTTTCTTTTTACTTGGGTTTTTTTTTTGCTGTAATTGATCAGACAAAAGGGAGGTGTAGGTTTGAAATATGAGGACTAAAAAATGCTAATTAGTATGGTTGGAACTTTGTTGGAATAACTGGAAAATTATCTCTTTTAAGAACTTGGAACTGGTTTATCAACATTATAAAATTATACGGTACGATAAGTCCAACTTTTTAACATCAGTAGGAAATGAGTGAAGATGGGCCAGCCTTGATAGGAAGGGGGAATGGGACAGAAGCAAGTCATTTATTGGTATATTACAACTCAGAAGATTTAATACAAATTTTAAGCACAGGGAGCAGAACTGTGCTTAAATGTTATCAGAATCTCACCTGAAATGTAAGACAGGAAGAGCTTTAGGTAACCAAGCTAGCTCCTCTTAGGATATATGGTATGTGAGGTTGCATCAGCTGGCTTAGAGCTGTTTAACGGATATTGTTGAAGATGGGAACTATGAAGGAATGCATTGTTTTCAGAAGCTAAAGGTATTTCTGCTCTGTGCCATACAGATATATGAGCAAGTACAGAGATCTTAACCTGTTCCTGCAGTGCTTTGAATTATGTTCATTCTCCCCACAGTGCTTCTTGGATAAGCCAGACACAGCCCTTGGAAATACACAAGGGAACTATGATGTCAACTGCATCATTTTAATAGCATATGAATCTAATAGAGAGGAAGTAAAACATATTTCACAGAAGCCTGGGGTGGGAGTTTATTTCTTTGTTTCTCTTTTACTTTACAGCAATATTTTCCTCTTGAATTCAATTGAATTTTTTTTTTAAAATCACTTTTTCCAATTTAAAAATAAGAAGTACAAGAGGGAATATACCATAACTGGTTGGGAGAAATTTCTTTTAATAGGTTTATGTTTTTCCCTTATTTGCTAAATAGGATACGTTAGTAATAGGTTATAATAAATACAATTTGAAGAGAATATTTTAGAAATATTTATCACTGAACTTTAAAAGTGCTGTGATCAGCTAAATATTTTATAGTATAAAAAAGGCTAGTTAAATATTGCAAGTTGCAGTATAAATAATAAAAAAAGAGGTCTTCTGATAGAGAGGAAAAACTTCATGACATCTATTCACAGGTAAAGATTAACTGTATTTATTTGGGCTTGACAACCTGTGTGCCAAGCAATAGCATGATGTGATTTGAAATGACTGGTATATGAAAGTAAGAAAACCAGAGCACTGGACTTTTTAACAGTAGTATAAAGTTAGTACAGTGTCTTGCAAGATCACAGACTCAGTAAGCTTTTTTTAGTTTCTGTAAAAAAGAAATAGTAAATTATGAAACCTCTTGAATTTATACAAAATCTCTGATATCAGAATATTTGCTTTCCTGGATGATTTGTTTATATTAACCTGTGCCTGTTTGCCTTAATGACTGAGGGAACAATAAAGCTGATCTTTTAGCTTTGACAAAAGGCATTTATTATAAGTGATGTGTGCTGCAAAAGTATCGCTTTCAGAGGAGAGAAGGTCAGTAATGAGTAAATACCCTTTTTATAAAAGTATAAAAAGTAATAAAATACTTTGAGTGATGAATATAGCTTCTGAAGTTAGCATTTTCCTGGTCAGCAATGTTGTACAACTTTCCGTTGCCAAAAGCTTTGTCATGAATAATGTGTTTATATACACATAGTTTTTATGGGTTTGTGAATTTTTTTTTAATGCTATACTTTATTCTTCCAATTTGAAAATCTATGTTTATATTTCTTAGGAAGTAAGAATAGAAACAGATTTTCAGAGTTCTTGAAATGTTTTGAGTTTTATTCAAACCAGTTGTAGACATATAAGTGAAGGGAGAAGGATCATTTGCAGAATATCCAGGACTGTGACAAGCAAATCTTCTGCACCCCAGCTGTGTTCCCAAACTCTTTGAATCCATAAGCAGTTTCCCTGTGACCCAGTTTTGGTTTTTTAATATAAAAGTCTCAAGAGATGGAGAATATATTGTCCCAATTAAGGTTTTGCCAGAGCTGATGTACCCAAACACACAAATTTTATTTTATGAAACAATCTTAGACAGAAAGTTTCACAACTACCAGTAGTTAGCAAAAAGCTGTAGTTCATATATCAAAGGATAACATTCTGAAAATTTATTTCAGGTTATCTTGAAGGGGTTTTCTTTATTGTTGGGTTTTTTGGTATTTTTTTTTTTAAACTCAGAGCTTCAATGATTAATCATAGAATTTGGAAGAAATTGCAGTTAGTATTGCAATTATGCTCTCTTATGATGTTGGGGAGGACCACCATCATTTTCTTTAGGTTTTTTCAGGGCAGTGGGGGAAGCTTAAAGCCTCAGTAGGAGAATGTTCAGTGTTTAAAAGCTTGGATATTCAAATGATAAGTAGGACATGTGAAAGTGCTACCTATCTGTGCTGACTGTGTGAAAATGTAGTATAGGCTTCCATGTTAGTTTTATGTGTAAAGTGTAGTCTGTTGCAGGGGGTGGGAATAATCATTGTCATGTCCTCAAAATGAATGGAGGCTGATGGAGTTTATTAAGCAGAAGCATCACTTCTTGTATTCTTTGGTCCTTTTTTAGGCACCTGGTTTTGGCCACTGTTGGAAACAGGCAACTAAATGGACTTTTAATTCTGATTAAATAGGGCTTACTGGTATATTAAGAAATAGGAGTGGAATGTCATACCCGAATAGTGTTAAAGCCATACTTCCAAACAGTTTGCTGTGGTAACAGTTGAGATCGAGAAGTACTAAAGAAGAAATAGAGACTGTAAAAGCAAAAAAGTCATTGAAACAGAAGCCTTCATTTAGTGCTATATAAATTAAATCAGTGTTATTCTGGTGGAAGAAGAAGAAACTACATTTCTAGATAAACTGAAAGATTTCTTTTTGGAGCAACAAGTCAGACATCCCGGGGAATTCCTCAAAATTTCCTTCTGTAGCTGGCCTGGTTCTTCTAGTCAACTACTGTGGATAGAGTGTTGTATCCCTGGTGTGATCTACGGTAACCATTTTAAGGACTCAGTACTTTCCTATGTCTTTGAAACGTTAGAGCCATGCATGTGTTTTATCATGACTGTATTGCACCAGCAGAGACGTATTCTTTGATCCTTTAGTACCGGCAAGGTTAAGCATCCCTCCCTTCTCCCCTCGGAGATAATGGAAGATCTGAGTTTCAAAACAAATATTCTATTTATCCTGATTTTTGTCTTATCATAGATTGGAAGGAGACAATATCTGGTATTTTCAGAAAATGGGAGAAAAATACTTTTCTCGCAGAACTGGCTCTACCAATTTTCACTGTTGCCTTATGCGTGAGATTTCCTCTAGCCTGTGTTTTATCCAGGAATTACAATGTACTTGTTTGACTGAATTGATTTTGTTAGTCTTTTCTGGACCAATATGCCATTGAATACCAGTGCTAGAGAGATTAAAAAATTATGAAGGTCTCAAAGTCATCTAACCCAAGTGTTTCAGGAGGAGTCCATTTGGAATTTCACTTTATTATATTGCATGGATGACAAGATTAAATGAATGCTTGTAGTGAATCTCATTCTCTGGTAATTTGAAGGCAGTATAGAGTTTCTTATCTAGTTTTGGTAGTATGAATGATAAGAAGATGATTTGGTACGAACATGAGTAAATACAAAGTACCTGAATTGCTTAATATCCAAGAGCTTCACAACTAGGGAAAATGAGGATTAATTGTTTGAAATGTTTAGTTTTTGAAATAATGATAAATTTCATATGCTATCTAGATCTGATTTACATTGATTCTCTTAATGATCTGCAGATTGTTGCATTGTCATCATTGTTCACAAAGATAGTGAAGTTAAATTCAAATCAATTACAGCTTCTGGATGAGTTGATTATCTAGCTTGTATAAATTGGCATAACTCCAGTTACTTTGATAGAAATATGTTAAGGTGGAACTGTTGAAAGCTTGTCGCAATGTGTCCAGTCTCCAGCTCATCAGCTTTATATAGGATCTTTTTATAGTATTTTAGATTATTTAAAAACTTGTTCAGCTTTATACAGCTAATTAAACTTCTTACCTTTGATGTATCAAATAAATTACTTGCTTTAACTGTTTTTAAAGTATTTCATGTCATACTTAATTCAAAATGCAAACAAACCAAAATAACAGGCATCTCTTGACACTGCCTGCTGCATCTTTTAAATACACTTTCAGTTCTGCTTAGCCTGATTCTTTGAGAGAGAATTGCTAGTAAAGATGTCTAAAGAAAAGAGATCAAGAAAACTTTAATGACGTGTGGGTGCAGCTTCAAAGCAATCATCATCAGCATAACTACTTTGTGGTGTAAATGCATTCCCAGCCTAATAAACAAGTGTGATGTAAATTTTCATTATAGTAATACAAAGTTAATTTATTTGTTGGAATTGTGATCTTGAAATCTTGTACATAGTAAAGTTGTCCAATATGCGCAATATGTAGGAAATAGCAAACTTGAATTAATTCCTAGATAAAATTAGTATGCATTGCACTTCAATGATTTGTCTTTGTTTTGTTTCTCTAATCAAGATTTCAGTTAATTTCAGCTTTGTTCTCTGCCTCCCCCACATTAGTTCCATTGTCTTGATTTGCATCATTTGTAGCAGCTGGCTTCTTGTCAATCTGTAGATTGGACCTTTATGTCAAACAGCAAATTAATTACAGGAAAAGAAATCCCAATAGTACTTCTATGCTTAGAGGCTTTCACAATTATCAAGAAGTGAATGTTCCTGATTCTTGTCAGAAATGAGAAATAGAACATGAGGAAGGGGACAGCACATGCTTCACAGGTACCGTTAGTTATCTTGAGCAGTGAGTGTTGGTCAGCTACCTGTACCTTCCCTTTCCTAGACCCTCCCCTCATTTTTTGTAAGGTTAAATTAGGAGGAAGTAGCAATTAAGAAAAAATATGTGTATTTTTGTTAAAGATGCATAGCCTTAATGCATCTCAAGTGCAAAAGCACTCTCTGGAGTTTATTGGAAGGCTTGTTTGCATCCTAAGTGTTAGTTATTCTTCCCTATACCACATCTTAAAAACATAACCAGAAATGCCTATTCAATTTGCTCTGTCATTATTTACAAACTTATATTTTTCTTTCTCAAAAGAGAAATCAAGGGACCATTTTAAAATCAAGCAGCACATCCAAAAAGCTCATGAGTATGTTGTCCAGAAGGTGCCCAAAGGAACACATTTAAAGTGCGAGCAGTCAGCGTTTAGACCCTCAACATGCCTGTCAAACATCAGCAAGTAATTAAGTCTTCTATCAAGTTGCTGCACTATGTTAAATTCCTTTTTTTTCTTAATGAAAATTAGTAATGGCTAGAACAGTAATACTGCTTTTGGTTTTTTACTGCACTTCTATTTTTAAAAAAAAAAAACAGAAACCAAAAAACAAGCAATAAAATGCAGCATTCAAACAACTGTGATGGGGAAATAGGCAAAGCGAATGGAGGCAGGGGAGTTGGTCTATGGTATAAACATGAAGGAGATATGCTCTGCTTATGGTGAAATACTCTATTGAAATGATGGGCTAGTTTAGTCTAATTTATTCACCATCTTTTGTTGCTTATTTCCCTTGTTTTTATGTTTTTCTTGAACAAATACGTACGATTTCCTTGGCTATCTTTTCAGGATATACATCATTTCTGACTTTCTGATGTTTTTTGCTATCTTTAACTGAACTATCCCATGTAGTCTATCTTTTCAATAGTGCGCAGATCACGAAAGAAGGTGATACCTTGCCCAGCTCTTAAGAGAATATTGAATTTGGTTAGATACAGTGTCTGTTTTGTAGCAATATCTTTCCTCATTTTCCGTACCGTATTGTTAGCACAGTTTAAGAGCTCAGTCCAGCATTATTCCAAGGTCATTTTCAAAGTCCTGCTGTGATTCTGATTCTTTTATATTTCTCTCTGGTTTTGAGCTGAATATGAAATTTAGTGGTTTAGCTTTTGAACAGGAAATTTAATTTACAACTTGTCAGTTCGTTTACAAAACGGATACCACTGTGAAAGATTCTCCTCAATATATGTGCAGCCTTTCTCTTTTGTTGTCTGTTCATTTCTTTGTTCCCATGAAGCATGGAAATACACAAAAATCACTTTGAAAATCTAAATTCATAGCTGTCACTGCTGACCGTATCCTCCGAGCCTTCCAGGCTGCGCAGGCTGTGTGAGACAGCAGATGGTGGCTGCACATGCAGGGTATCCATCCAGGAAACAACGCTTGCCTTCTCTCAGCATCCCTGCCCTTCGTCTGCCCACAAAACTCCGATTTATTGACAAAACTTGAGTAATTGTTCATAGAAATGGTTAGGATCCTTTTTTTTTCTTTTTAATAGAAACCCTCTTAAATTTGATCATACTAACCTCCCGTACATATTTCCCAGTACACTACTTGTCTCTGTTTGATGGTGTGTAGGTGTTCTGTGTAATCTCTATGAAATATTTGTGATGAATCAACTATCATAGGCTTTGAAATGAGTGTTTAACTTTCAAGGTACTTAAGGCATTTTAATCCTGCGTAAAATGAATAGTCCAAAATGACTGAGAGTCTGCTAGACAGCGACTTATAGCACAAGTTAGAACCATTGAGTCCATTTGGGTTTGTCTCAAACTGTAATAATGACAGTATATAAACCAAGAAAATTTTGACTACATGAAAGTCATTCAAAATACTGAGTCCCAAATGAGGTGTTGCTGCAAATCTTTAGCTTTGACAGCTGAGATTTGCTTCAGCAATTCCACATAAGAGAAGCTAAGCTTTTTCTTGATTAAATTACAATTTTTTTCCTTCTTTTTTAATGGAGCTTGATGTAAGTCTGAATAAACTTCTTCCTTGTCTTAGTTAAGTCTATTCAGTAGTTGTGTGGGCTAGATAATCAGGATGAGACTGGCAAACTTGTGAAGCATTACTGCTATAGAAAACCAAATTGAAATACAATGCATTTACACATGCACAAAGGGACCTAAAACAGTGGGGATGCAGAAGAACCCAGCGCTCAACCATGCTTCATCCCAGCCTGAAATGTGTTTCTAGTGCTCGTGACAGTGTGTTATGTTTAGAAAAGGAGTTCCTAATGCCTGCTGTTAGATCCCTGAGTTGTCTTCAGTATCAAATACTGAATGCATCATCATTAAGCATTGTGCTTTAGTCTCTATAATCTAACCTGGTTCTTGAACCAGTATGTCTTTTTAAATTTTTCTAGGAATTGAGGAACTGAGATTCAAGTAATTATTTTTAAAGAGTTATTTTTATACCACTGGAAAGTCAAAAAAAGTGGTCAAAGTGCATCCAACTGGTCTTTTAGTTGTTTGAAGTTTAGTTGATAAAATGGGAGATTTGTCTCTATGGTTGTGTTAATGGTAGTGCTGATTTCTGTTAAGTGCTCTAAAACAATAGATTTCTACTGTTGAAGTGATGTTTCACAGTGACTCTAAAATTTATATCCCGGTTGACTGAATTTGTTGCACTTAGTAAGGGCCGGGAATGAGAAATTTTCAGGCATGCATGATAGCATAGAGGTTATAATTCATTCACCACCTTATACTTCCCCTGGAGTCCATGGATATTTTGCTCTGGTAGTTTTACTGGCCAAACAAACCTGTGAACAAGCATGAACGTTCTGAGAGACATTTTAATAATAAAATGACCAATTTCTATGTGGAGAATTATTCTTTGGAATTTAAAACTTGTAGAAAGGAAATATACTTCAATGTATTTTACTTCTACGGTTTTAGTGTATTTTTAGCACGTGACTTCACAGATCCTTAATATTTTTAAATACAGGTAATGAATTTGGACATCCAGAATGGCTTGACTTCCCCAGAAAAGGGAATAACGAGAGCTACCACTACGCCAGAAGACAGTTTAATCTTACTGAGGATCATCTTCTTCGCTATAGATTCCTAAATGCATTTGATAGAGATATGAATAAATTGGAAGAAAGATTTGGCTGGCTTGCATCTCCTCCGGTAAGCTGTATATACTAAATGATAAGTTTTTAGTCACCAGTTGAGTACATGTTCAGAATAACAACAATACCAAATTTGCATGCAGAAATTTTAAGCAGCACTTTATTATGCAGTACGTAATGCCCCACTGTATAGTTCAAGTTGTCAAAACATGTCACTGAAATGTCTTCCACGGATAATAGAAATCTGAAACAGTCTCCTTTTTTTAGCTTCATAGTATTTTCCTATTATTTTTAGTATTTTTATTTAGTAACTGCAGATTGGATAAAGCAGACTATAAAATTGCCTGTAATCCAATCCAAAGATTGCTTTGGGAAAGTGTAAATTGTTCTGACAATTTATGTAAATAATTACTCTGTTACTGAGAAAACACTTTCAGTAGACTGTAGTGTAAGGTATGGTCTTCCAGCCTTCTACCTGTCACTTTCGTATTTGCCTTTTTTACCCAAATATTGCACTGTTCTTTTTATCAAAGCAACTCAATTATTATAATTTCCTAGTGTTTAATTATTTCTTACTAATCATAATCCACTTTAAAGAATTTTTTTTAATGGATGTCTAGTTATTTATTAATGGCTTTAGCAAATAGAACAAAGGTGATATGTGCAACACTTTAATGTGGCTTATCAAAGCTATTTCTCACACAGATTTCTAAAAAAAACAAAAAAACATATCCAGTGCTTCATTTTCTAAATTACTAACAGTAGATGTAATGTAGATCCCCATAACAAATAGACTGAAGATTTGATTTCATAGAAGGCATCCATTTTTTGATAAAGGTAAGTGTGATAAAAAGACTGTGTTACCAATCTTTGAGCAAGAATTTTTCAAGTGTTCTATACCTAACATGCTTCTACCTCTTTAATTTTACATCGCCTTATAAAAAGTAAGCTACAGTTTAGTAATCAAAAATTTTATATGATATTACATAGGTAAACAATTTCAGTTTGCATGTTAATGCCCTTATCTGCATTGCTTGAATCTTTGACTGTTTTACTTGAAATGAGGTACAGAAGCACTGGAATTTTTTTTGTTAATTGAGTTAGAAATTAAATACTTTCTAGTACTGGAATTTTTTTCTTTTGTAGGCCTTTGTGACTGAAAAGCATGAATCCAACAAGGTCATCGCATTTGAGAGAGCAGGTCTCATTTTTATTTTCAACTTCCATCCGTATCGAAGTTACGTGGACTACAGAGTGGGTATTGAAATTCCAGGAAAATATCCTTTTTTTTACTGTTTTGCTTGTATAGAAAAGTTTTAGAAGTTGAAAACTGATTTTATTTCTGTTTTCTAATATGAATGCAAACTGTAGTTAAAAGGTAAGTAACAACTTATTTATCAGTATAATCTTGCTTTAATTCTTAGTGTACAGCAAAAAAATAATTTAGAAACTTGCCTTCTTCATAAGAAATAATTTGTAGAAACCAAAAGTAAAAATCACAATTTACATGTTGATGTTTCCTTGTAAGGCCTTGTTTTTTGGAATTATGTTGTATGAAAAAGCAAGTAACTCCTGCTTCTTAAATAATCTACCGAAGGTGACCACAGTAAGATGAGAGTGCGCGCACAGTCACACAGCAAAATGTATTAGCTTAAACCTTCATCAGGAAGGTTGTACAATTTCTGTTTTATAACTGGTTGGACTGAGAATGTGCTCTTAGCTCAGCTGAGCAGTAAATGATTAGTGTTGAGTAATTGACTGGTTTTGCATTTGTGTCCAAATTCTTCGTATTGAGAGAGATTCAAAAAAGTAATGCTGACTTGCCGGAGGAATTTAATTTGCCCCAATTCAGTTTGTTTCAAGTCCTTTGACAAACACAGTCTAGTGAATCTTGCTGTGTCAGGTTAAAGCACTGAGGTTTTGGTCTATTCTCTTTTTATTTGTGAGCAACTTCAGGAAACTACTGCCATATTTCAGTTGCTTTAGTTCAATATATTACTGTAATTCCTGAGCACTGCTGAATTGACCTACAGGGCCTTAGGAACTTAGCAGGATTCTGGTTTAGAAACATGAAGTCAGACCCACCTTCTTCAGTGCTTTCTTCCGCTACCTCTGTGCTATTACTGGAACTCCTAGCAAAGGAAGAATGGGGTAGTAAATTGGAGTAGTAAAATCTTAATCTGGTGTTGTGAGACATACCAATACTTGACTGTCATAGGCTTCAGGTATTCACCCATTTAAGTTGATGCTACTGCATTTCATCTGTCTTGTATGAAATTATTTGAGTTCTGCAGGTGGAAAAAGTAAAAGTTCATTTTTAAGGACTACAACACGTAACAAATTAGCATGACTTTTTTGCTCTGATACTTACACAGATATGATTAAATCCAGTCCATGTTTTGTTGTTTACATTCTGCCTTTCTTTTTCAAAGATGCTAGAGGTTCAATTACTAGAAATGGTTAAGAAATATTTTTATTTAAATCTCACTCTAACTTTTGTATCACTTATTTTCTCTCTTTTCCATAACACATCTTCATCAGGCTTGTATTTAATTACGAGGCTGTTTTCCTAACTTCATTTTCTGGTTTGTGCTGAATTAATTGAATACCTAGGCTTTGTTTTTTCTGGGTGTGTTAATGCCCTGCACACATTGTTACAAAAATTCTACTCCTTGGCACTTATAGCTAAGATGAGATTAAGCTGTGCTCAGGCTTCTGAAAGTATTTGGGCTTTCTTTATGTTTATGGAAATATTTTTATGACCAGTTTGTTGACTAAATATTTAATATAAGCAGTGTTTTGTTTTTCGTCAATGCTCTAAATTTTTCAGTTGTTTCAGAAATATTGCATATATCTGTTTTACACCAGCAGAATCTCCTTTCTCCTTATAAATTAAGCATTTATGGTTGTATAGAATCCTGCACGCATTGCTCCTGTTTCAGCTGAGGCTGTATAGTAGCTCTTCTGTGAAATCTGCTTTTCACTGGTTTTACTTTGCAAATCAAGGCCCAGGTGTGTTTCAGTAAGTTGATCTGTTACTAGTTCACTCTAGGCATTGAAACAGCTTTCTACTGTATCTTGGCCAGAAACAGTCATTGCTAATTGATTATTTTTATTTTTTTTTTATTTTTAATGTAAGCAGAAACTCCTGGGAGAATGTTTGCTATTCACTTAGTAGTAGATGGTCAGGGATTTTTTTTACATCCTTTATTCTGGTTCACTGAAAATCATACTGAAACTTAACAACAGCTCAAGTGTGTTCAGAACAAGTATGATATAAACAGGGCATACAGATCATGTTTCATATTTGCAGTTTATAGCTTATTTTTAATATGTTACTGTCAGTACATATCCTTGCTTTTTAAGTGCATGCAATATTATTTTATTTACATCATATATTTTAGATAGTTTAAATTTAAAAGGCCTTTGTTAAAGCATAAAGATCCATATTAGCTTTTCATTTGCTAACCTGAAGTTTTTATTGCTACTGGAACTGCCAGTTACCAACAGTGTATTTGCTTTTGTTAAGGTGCTTTGCCTGACTAACCCCTCCTGCTCCAAGCAAACAGTGGATTTTGTGGTTCTCTGTCCTCAGTGTGTGATGTGCTCCGCTGCCTTTGATGGGAGCGCAGGGCTTTAAATGCTGCTGCCGCTCTTCTCTGTGAACCATAATGCACCTTCACCTCTGCTGAGAGCCTTGTTCATTTGGTTAAGGAAACATCTGTCCCCTTTTACGGTATCGTACTGTTTGCAACTCAGAGGAAGTAGTTCTTTTAATTTAGTGTTATCACTTGGGAATCACAAATAAATGTAGAATCTTCCCATAAATCACCCATTTCAACAACCTTCCCCTGTTCATTTTATTCAGTGGCAGTTCAATGCATGAACCAAGGGAAATTCCTGAAAACCTTCTGGGAGGGAGCTGGTGCAAACTGGCTCTCAGCCTCATTTAACCTTGGATTTTTAAGTCTGAAGGTAGGAACCTTCTCTTCCTTCCAGTATCTCAGATTCTGAAGATGCGAATCATTCTGCATAATACACATACTTAGGCAGATATATCGCAAGAGATTGTGCCAGTTCTGGTTCATAGAGCTGGCCTGAAAGGATCTTCAGGTTTCAAAAGCTGCAGTGTTTTGCATGGTTGTCCCTCAAAGTGAACACAGCAGTGTTCCCAAGGCCAGGAGAATAAAAGAACTCCTCTCAGTTGGGAGGGGGGTAAAAAAAGAAGTGTCATAAAGATACTTTGCCTGAATTGGGTGTATGTGTCTGAACAAATAATTTAGCTGCCCAAAATTTGTAGATTTAGCTTATAAAAGCAGATTGAATGTATCTTCTTCAGACTTCCCTGAAACAAAATTTAGGAAGCTGCAGTGGTTTCTGTTGATTGTTGAAATAAAAATCATAATACTTAAACTGTTGCGCATAAAGAGGCAAAAATAACAAAGGAATGAGAAGGAAAAAGCAAGTTTAACTTAGGTCAAAACATTTTGATTTGGCTTGTAAGCATCTTAATTTTTTTGCTTTTCTCTTTGGCCTTTGAAATAAGTGTCTCATTTATGTTAATTAAGATCTCTCTTTATCTGGGAAGCTTATTTATTATCTGTATTAAAAACTCAGTGTGCTCATCCAAGGTCATCACATGGGATGAAGCATTGGGACTTCTTTTCTAAAGGACGTGCATCAAATAAGACAACATACCCTGATGCCTACACCATAAAAATCTCACTTCTGTTTAATGCCTGTTGCTAACAAAGTCCTTAGACAATAAATTGGCCATAAACACCTTGAACATACCTAAACTTTTCATTTCTGTTCTGTCTAGGAGAAAGCTTAAGCAGTGCTGTATCTACGAATTGCTTTCTCAGTATCTTTTCATTGATACTGAAGACAGAAGCTCTCCATTATCCTATTCCTCTGTGTAAAAGTTTGCATCTAACACAAGGAAAACCCTGGAGTTGTGGAACTACCAATAAGTGTATTAGAGAACTGCTGAAATCTTAGTAATAGCTGGTATGCAATGCGCTTACGTGTTCCTCATCATAGTTGCTTACCTGAAACTTTGGCATTAGAACAGAGGAGATGCAGATAGTCACTGAAACACTTCTCTGAAACTGAGGTCAAAAGCAGAATCATGTTACAGCAGTTCCTTAAGCATCCTCTACTTAACTGAGTAGTAGTAACGTACTGTATGCATGGTCTTAAGTGACAGCACATTTGAGGTATCGCAAAGGTGAAAGAGAGTAACTAAAATTGCCTCACTTCTCACGGGTGAGGAGTCTGTGTGTAATATTTGTGATTCTGTTTGTAGCAGCACATCCCAAAAATTCTATATTCTATTTGTATCTCTTCTGGTTTCAATATCCAAAGGCAAAAGTTAGCAGGTGGGCGACACTGCTGTTCAGATTTGGATCTACTTATTTCCTGTAGTGTTGGTAACTACGTAAGCTGTTAGCAGTAAATAGAAATAGTTTAAGTTAGGCCCTGTAACCTTCCTAAGACTGGTAAAAGTGAGACAGTGCAAAAGAAAAGGATAGCGTGATTTCCAGAGCGTGAAGAAGATTGAGACTTGTTTTGGTACTTCAATTCAAGAAGGATTTCGCTTTATTTTTAGAACTGAAAGTTAAGGGTATCAAGTGTTTCATCAACCACACAAGTCTATAGGAAGTCCACTTTATACTCCACCAAACCAGGAGTGATGCAAATTATGTGCATTCATTTCTTTTTAGACATACTGTCTGTCTTGGCTGAGATTTCTAAGCTATTCATCAAGAATAGGTGACTCGAACAGTACTTTGCGTCAGGCAAACAAAAAAATCATGAAGCTTTCTTATTGCAGTTCAGTCTTCTAGACTAGTCATACATTTTTAGTATAGAAACAATGAAGAACTGTTTACAATATCATTTTTTAAATGAAACATATCCCGAAGTTAACCACTATTGCCCTCCTATTCCTCTTGCTTTCAGCATCCTTTCTTCCCTGCCAACATCTAGCAGGCTGAGTTTTAGTATCTGTTTTCTTACAATACATTGGGGTGTTTTAGTGTTGACTAGTTTTCTTTCTAACTCATCCTGCAGTTAGAGCCATGAATTTTATGTATAGTTGTGTAACGGAACCTTTTAACGTGAGTTTTTTTTAAAAAAATGTGTCCTATAACTAGGAAAGATGGCCAAATGTGACATTGAATCTTCAGAACAACTTCTCCACTTCAAAAGGAATTCTTTACAATCCCTGTGGAATATGAAGCAAAAAAAGTACTTAAAACAAGAGTTCGTTGTTACCTTGTTTGTTTTTTTAAGAAATTGGTGGATTTTTAATTTGATACTCTGATGCAGTTACTGAATAAGGCTGAAGAGCAAATTGCTATAATACATTGATTAAATTACTTTTAATAAAAAGTTTATCTGAATGGTATTGGGAATTGTGGGAAATATGATCCTTTTACTACCTAGGTTTAAGGGGGTTTTTTAGTGGGTTAAATTAGTCAAATTAGTGCATATAACACTTGTCATTAAATTTGCCTTTATTAAGTGGATGGCTTTGGTGTATCAGTATATTGTAGTAATATATATCCCTAAGCTGTCATCATACATAGCTTCTCAGATATGTTACCAGGTATGTTAAAAGATACAGAGCCTCCTACAGTTTTGTAGGCAGTCCTCTATTCTGATCTCATCAAAAATGTCATTCTTTCAGCTGTTCTTTATTTGTGGGCTGTTGAGGTAGCAAACATTATTGTACTTTTATAAGTGAAGTGGTAGTGAATAGACATGACAGTCCTTCTGGTCCCACTTGGTTTGGAAAATCTTTTTCTGAACAGTCAGCCAGTCAGCAGCTATATGAAGAGTCACAGCCAGCTTGGAGTCAGCTTTTCCTTCCCTTTTATACTACGATCTTCTCTCTTGAATTATTTTCCTTGACATTGAGTTGCTCCATTCTACATCTTGTTCTCCTAAGATGATGTACCCTAGTGTGAGGTACTCAAGGACTGAGACGTTAATCTTATATGTGAGCATGGAAGTCCATAAATGTTGAGCAATACGAATTGTACTAGCTTATCTCTGTTTGTGTATTGACATTTCATGTTGTCATATACTGCTAAAATGCAAGCAGGAAAAAAATGTCATGGGAAAAAATGGTTATTTCATTACAAA
Organism: Cariama cristata; assembly: GCF_000690535.1. Lineage (NCBI taxonomy): Eukaryota > Metazoa > Chordata > Aves > Cariamiformes > Cariamidae > Cariama > Cariama cristata. The sequence goes on from NW_009593213.1 coordinate 15,864, forward strand.
TATTGCTACTTTTTCATAGCATAACAGATCAAAGCATTGTAATGCTAGAGTGAATGAATACCAGAGTCATACACTTATTGTTGGCATGAATTTAGGGTGCATAAAGACATTTGAAGTCAGAATTGTCCATAAACAAATAGCTAGATGAGACCTGAGGTATCACAAATATTGTCACCAAAATGCTGCAAAAATATACTTTTTTTTAAAAAAGCATTAATTGAAGCTCTCTGACATTTGCAACCTGCACCTAGAGCTTCTAATGAGCAAATAAGGTGACTTGAATGAGTCACTGGCGTGCGATTGCTGAAGGCAAAGACACTGCTTTGTGGGCCGCTTTGAAGTGCCGTTACGTAACTGTCCCTGCCTGTTAGAATTCAGGGGGTATCCGACACAAAGGACTTAATTTAGGATCAGTCAAATGCCAAATTCTATCAAGGTAGTTGATATGTTAAGGTTAATAGGTGTGAATAAGAAATACAGCATACTAATGTGGAATACCTCTTCGATCTGCATAGGAAAAGACACAGGATTCCAGCTCAATGAGTCTGTGTAACTACTGGAACGGCATATGGTATTGCCCAATTTCTGTTTCATTATGTGAAGGAAAAAGGGAAACATTTCTATGCTCATGCTGGAATTTTACTTCATAAATTATGCTCTTTCAGAAGCCTTTTCATGAGAAACAGGCAGCTTGAGCTAACAAATTATTTCTGCCTAATTTGCTTCAGTTTTGGGATAGATGAATAATCAACATCTAGGTCAGCTGTCTCTAGTTCTCTGATTGTAGATAAGATTTTGAATGTTAACAGGGAGACCATTCATAGTTTCCACTTTTTTTTTTTAATACTGACTAGACCTTTCTATGGGGTAGTGGTTGATTCCAAGGCCTGTCTGCAGTAAAACTTCAATATGGAAACCTTCTTTCCTCTATTCAAAAGGAACGTGGCTGAAAGGAGGGACAAAGAACAGGGAAGGGGCTTAAAGATTTCAGAAATAACTCCTTTCCCTTGCATAAGATCCCACACTGATTTTTGTTAAACAATTTTTCTGCAGTGTTGGAAGTCCTATTAAAATTAAGCTATTTGTATACTATATGTGTATGTTGCCCCCTCTTTTTTTTTAACAAGTCTTGTTATCTTGACACAAAAATAAATCAGCATTTTATGTTCATGATTACCAACCAATATGGATTTACATATCTCTAAATTTACATTTGGTTTCAGTGTAAAGCATCCATATTTATTTGAAGCAAAAAGGTATGGTACCTTCCCTCCTCCTCAGTACTGTGCCATGAGTTGAGTGCTAAATGGCTTCAGCTATCTTCTGAATATCCTGAGCTGAAATTCGTCAGGCTGAGGTGTTTAATTTAATTAGAAAATTCATCCAAATACTATCTAATATGCTTTTTCTCAATTGTAGTTTGACCCTTTAGTCTTGTCCAAAATTAGGAGTGTGTGGAGAGGAGGAACAGAGGTACCTTTCATCTTTAATTATGCTATTTTTTTCAGTGAAATTCAAGAATTATTAAAAACAAAAGGACCTAACCACTTCAGGCTCTTTACAGTCCTCCTTGGAGCTGTGCTTTCCTTCATCTTTCCTCTGTTTATGGTGCATTTAATCACTGAGTTCTTGTTTTCCTTAATGTGTCTTAATAGCATATATTTTGTCCCTTTAGCTTCTGTACTATGGTCTTTGTATTCTTTTATGCCTAGCTTGAAAATCTAGTTTCCACCTTCTTTAGGCTTCTTTTTAGGATATGAGGTAAATGAAAAGTTCATTAATTAGCCATATTGATCTGTGGCTCTATTTGTTGTTCTGTATGCATGTTCATAATTCATAAATTATGCTTGTGCCCATAGCTTGTTTTTTACAAAATCGATTTCTTCGAGAGATTGCTGGTCATCAGTATCTTTTCCCTTTCTTTCAATCCATCTTGAGAATAACGATTGTCAGTTCTACAGTTGTTGGTGTGCCTGGCTTTCCTTTTTCTCATTTTGTTTCTTGTTTTCACTTGTTGCTAGGATCTCTTATTTTATTTTACGGGTAGTATTTTGGCAATGAAACTGCTGCCAGGACAGCTTATCTGTTCATGCTTTCTGTAGGGTAAAAATACATTCTTTGGGCCCTGGCTCATTACTGTTTCCTTTGACTTCTCAAACCAGCTAACACCTTTGTACATGAAAGTCATATGTCATTTTCATTGTCATCCTGGTGACTTCTCCATCTGGGCAGTTTTTCCAAGAGCTTTTCTACAGACTTTTGAAAAACAAGCAATGAATAGGATTCTCTACCAGCTATCTTTTGCTGTTGGGAAAATGTAGATCCTGGTGCCAGTAAATCCAATCTAAAATCTGAATTGACGTATCCAATGGGGATGGGGATTATTGCAGTCTTGGTACTGCTTTCCTAGCTGCAGGTCTGATAGCAGAGATCTTGCCTTTCTGAAGAGAAACTTGTCCACAGTGCTGATGTCAAGCAAGTGTTGGAACAGGTTGCCAAAGGAAGTTGTGCAGGTTCCATCTTTGGAAGTTTTCAAGCACTTACTGGATAAAACCCTGAGCAATCTGGTCTGACCCTGTAGCTGACTTCCAGAAGTCCTTTCCAGCCTGAGTCATTGTTGCTCCCATCCTATGACTTGTGATCCTTGTCTTTTCTCCTTCAGACTTATGATACAGTGCCCTGCCCTTCTGTGGATAAACTGCTGTGGTAGGTGAAGGTCACCTCTCTTGCCTAGATGAGCTCTCTTGTCTCATTAACTTGCAGCTTTTTAGCAGTGGTTTTCCTGAACAGCAGCTTTTCACAACTTTTGTGTTTATTTCTATCAGAAAAGTTCTTAAAGATGAGTTAAAAAAAAAAGCACACACACAAAAAAAACCTCCACACCCACAAAAAACTGGCTCTGAACCGTGAACCAAAGCATGATCAGAGTTGATGAGAAGAATTACTCCAAAAGTGTACTCCCAACTCTCTCTTAAATATTAGGCTAGGTACACCTGATTCCTCTGATCTCTCACATTGAACATGAGAATCCAGTGAACACATGGAATAGAGGGAGGTTCAGTATGTGCTTGCTTTCGGTCTGCCAGCTGTACCACTAAAGATAAGCATCAGTTCCATGGCTCTGACTCTCCACTCCCACTTCAAAGTCTAAGCATACAAGAGATAAGTCAGTTATGGTCAACAAAATGGCACTTTTAAAGCATTGCACTTGACTTTTTCATACGTTGTATCTCTAATTCTGTATGCAGTCAGTTTCAGTTTTGAAGAAAGAGCTGGTGAATTAACTCATTCTATGAACTACTCTGAATTAATTCAATTTTAATTTTTTTCCTGGAATAACCCTGAGTTGCACCTTCAAGGTGAACAAACAAATACACACAGAGTCCTACCTAGGAAATGTAGTAAGTTCTGAAAGTGAAATCAGGGACGATTTCTCTTCAGTCTCCTGAGACAGATTCACCTAGAGAAAATTAGCATGATATCTTATATATCTGAATCACTAGTTGTACCTAAAAAAAAAAAGATAAAAATTGACCTAAGTAAAGAAAAAATGTAATTTCAGATAATATGTATTCTGCTGGTGTATTTAAGGACACTTGCACTTCTGATGGTGATTGATAACTATGAAAGCTTCAATTAAAATATGAAACCTACATCTGTGAACTTCATATTTTGCCATGTGTAGATTCCAATTTTCAATTGCTGGAAAAAAAAAAAGATATTTTTGTGTTTAATTTTCTAAATTAAAATAGTACAAGGAAATCTTGGTGCATTAATGACAGGTTTCTACTCCACATTTCATAAGGGTTGCTCCTTAGTAATTTGTAGTCTTCTATATTGTTGACTTAGAATTACTTTTTTTAATGAGCAAAGTTGGAAAGACTTGTATATTCAGCTGTTAAATGCTAGCGTGAGTTATTCTACATTGTTTTGTCAGTTTATTCAGCCTGACCTCTGAGAATCCATTTATTACAATATTTATGATCATTCAGACATAGGCTGCTTGTATGCTAGTTGCTACAACAAGACTAAGGAGAAATGCTAGTACAATACTTGAAAGCTGACCTTTGATTTTCATCTAAGATGGGCAAAAATATTTTCCAAGAGTTTGAGAGCTGGATTTGACAAAATACATTCAAAACATTAAAGACTTTATTTAGAAGTTTTTATTTTATGCCATCACTGTACATGTAGCTAGTAAACTAACTGTCCTAAGAAGCCATTTAACACCCAGCATCAGATGGAGTCAGCCTTGGTTTGGCCACTACAGTGACCAATACTTTAACATTAAAATTACAATGACTGGTTGCTCCAGCATTTTATTTGCATGTTCCACTGTCACCACTGCTTCTTAATGTTTTTGCAAGACGTAAAACCTGAAAACATACTGTTTTCACCAGTGTATATATATTTTTAACTTCCAGAAGAAGGCATATAGAACTTCTAGGCAGACATGTTGATTTAGAAACTTTTTAGTTTATTTTAAATTTGATTTTTTTTTCTATGTTTTGGGGGTTTATTTTTTAAATCTTCCTTGAACAGTGCTTGAACTGTTTTAGTTCGGTGTCTTGTTTTCAATAATGATGAAAACTTTCAGCACTTTGGTATTACACAGCACTGTTTTAATGATTATGGGGAAAATTTTTTTTAGTCTTACTATTTTATAACTTGTATTTGAAAGAAGAAACCCTTCCTGTAATATCTGTTTCTGGATTAGAATGCTAGGTCAAAATTGATACAGAATCTTTTTAACTTTTCCCTAAGAAATTTTGTTTTCTTTCTCCACTTCTCCATGTTTAAAAAGCTCTCTTTTTTTCTGTAACGTGTAGTATAAGAGCTCATGTGGAGGGTGCAAACTGGCTGCTGTTGTTACAGGAATTCTGGAAGCCCTTTTTCTTCAAAAATCTATGACAATGAATTTTGGGGTAGAGTGGAGAGGGATATTTTTTTTTTCTCCATTCTTACATGGTGTGTCAAATGCCCTGGTTAAATCTCTCTTGCTTTTTGTACAGCATTTACTAACATATTTTGAACACTAAGTAAACGTATGAAACTATCTAATGAGATATAGGCTTCCTAAGAAGAGATAGTCTTTTGTATGCTGTGTGCAACTATGACAGCATATATACGGTAGCTATTTATATTTGTCCCATCTGTATTGCCAGAACCTTTTGCTTTTAGCCAAGAAATGGTAGCAAGTGATAAAAGTGAAATCTTCATTAGATATTCTTTTGTATATTGAGAAGCACAGTGAGAAAATGAGAGCTGATTTACAGATGAATTAAAAAGAAACATATTTACATACACAACTATGCTTTAGTTGCATGCCTGGAAAGCAGCAGAGAACCAGAAGTATGGATGCTTAAACATTTCATTGTACAATAAAATCAAAACTATAACAGTTCCTAATCCTGATTTTAAAACAGATTATGAAAGGATGAAGGTGAAATCATCAGGATCACCTACAGTCATCTTGTATATGTTTGGTTACCCTTCCTGCATGTCCAGTCTTGCTCAGTTGTGTCCAGACTGTCTAACTTGATGGATAACCTGTCACATAGGTAATCTCTGTAATAGGACTGTCATGTGTAATATAGGGGACCCAATGTACTTAATATTATTTGAATGTATTTGATTTGTGATAGATGTTTTTGTGAGTCAGACCAGACCATACAGAAAAGAGTAGTTTCTTTGTAAATACTCAGTAAGCCTTACAACGTTTTACAACTGGTCAGTAGAAATTCTTGCCTGCTCTTCTGCAAAGCTTTTAATTATGCTGGACCATCACCCCCACAAATAGCACTTGGATTCTTTTATCAGTAGTAAGGGTTGAGGAACAAAATACAAATTATCCTATTTTATGATTTGCATTTACTTAGTGGTGTTTTACGTGTCACTAAACATACATAAGATTAAACTAAAAAAATTGCATTAAAATATGTATTTCAAAACATCATAAAAGCATACTAATTCAGTAATTAATGTGGTAGATAATAACAGCCTTTCCATTTCTAGCTCTATCTGTACAAGAGTTCATTGCTTTTGCTACTCTCCTCTGCTGTAGTGGTTAGGAAATCTAGTCAGAGCATCAAAATGAACAGAATTTGGGCTTTTTTTCAGTCAAAGTACAGGTTAGTATTTCCAGCACTCTGTCGCTGAAACAGAGACCCCCCTGTAAAAGAAAATACTTCTGTGTGCTTAATTAAAACGCACAACTGTTGTTTAATGTTTTCATGAAAGTAGTCTTAAAAAATGTAGACACTGGTAAAATTCTGAAATGTGAAAAGCGGCTTTTCTGTGAGATTTAATTTGGAAGGCAAATGGGCATGTTTACCAAACTAGTTGTTTTTTCCCTGAGAAATACCTAACTTGTGAAGATCTTAAAATTATTTTTGACCCCGTTATTCAGGATCTGGTTAACAGTATTTATGCCAAATATACTATGTTGTGAGGTGTGGATAGGCACTGATATTAACTTCATATTGGTAGAGAGCACTCTTAGACATACTTCTATAGCCTGGATTAAGGAAATGGGATACATTGTTTTAAAATTATCACAGTCATAACAATTGGATTTGCTGTAAATAACTTTAAAGGAATCATTAGAGATGTCAGGGCTTTCAGCAACATTGATAAATTATTAAATTTACTGTATAGTGTAGATCACAGAAGCAAAGAGCAAAATGCTTGAGGGAGACATTCCCCTACCATGTTAAGAAAATATACAGTGGAATAGTAGCAGAAAATGCTGATGCTAGGTTTGGAAGGTAACTGGAAAGAGTAACTAGAAGTCATAGTTTGTACTTTTGTATGTCATATATGACAACAAATGAATGGTAATTTGAATGTGTTTATAAAATAAAGGGGGGGTGAGGTGTGTATGTACCGCAGACATTGAGGACTAAGGCTGGCAAAGTATAATTTTCCTAACCTTTTTTTTTTAAAAAAACTTTTTTTTAAAAAAAAAAAAAGTAACCAACATGAAGATTTTGCCAGAGGATGTGGTGATCTGCTGTTTCTCCCTTTGGGTACCTGCCCTCTAGAAGTCAACTACTAACTAGGCAGTTCTGGACCTTTCTCTTATTTTGCTGCAAATCCTTGTGGGGAAGGGATTGCTTAACATTAGTGATTTGGTAGCTAATTGACAGCTTTGCTTTCTTCCTCATGTGTGTCTATTTTTCTTCTTTGCCTTTTGTCAGCAAAACCTGTGCAATCTTCTAAACTGAAATAGCTCGAGTAGATTTACAGTTACTTTTAGTTTAGGTTACTTTTTGTGTTACGTCGTGCTTCAGTCTTTCTTGTTGCTGGAGATTTAAATCGGTAAGACTGGTGGTTGGGAAATTTCCTTAACTCATCTGATAGAGAGTAGTGTAAAAAGACTTAAATAAAACAATTCTGTTAAGATCACAATTCTTAGATTTTTGAGCAGACCTATTTTCAAAAGGTTGAGCAAACACAGAAGCCCAAGAGCAGTTTAAGAACCACTGACTTGAAAGAGTGCTGTTTCAGTCTTCCCTAATCCTATTAAATACAAGCTCCAGCAAAATAAGATTCTTCCATGACTTAAAATTAAGAAAGGAGATTGTGGATTATGGAGCACTGTTATTTCCCTCTCTGTATGTTTTGGATGATGGGGAGTGGAGATTGAGCCTTTCTGTTGTAACTTCAGGAGGGAAAAGGATGCTTAAATTATGTCCAAACAAGAAATTCAAAGGTATTTGTTGTTGTTGTCCCAAATAAGAAATTGACTTTCAAATGTGTTAGCTCTTTATTTCCCCATTTATTTCATTACTTTTTCTGATTTTCTTCTTTTATTTTATTTTTTGCTAAATGTGTTTGGATCCTTTTAAGCATCTGTACAGATATTCCAGTTTGTTCGTTACACTTTGTTAAATAGATCGCCCCATTTTAACAGCTGCAGTCAGAATGTTTGTCTCTTAAAAGGTCTTCTATTAAAAATAAGCTTTCTTTTGTTCCTCTGTGCTATAATAATTCAAACTCTTTTCTGAAAAACTCTCAAAGGAGTTGTGGGGTTTTCTTCTGTAAAATTATATGCTTTTCTCATTAACACTTGATCAGATTCTGACAGACTGTAAAATGTTGCTAAACACCAATTGATTTTGATGGTCACAATTATGTAACTTCTTAAATGCAATTCAAATCCACTCATTTTGTTTACTGGTACATTTTTTGTTTAGTTCATCACATAAAATGCTATGCATATCTACTGCAATACTATAAACTTATCATTCATCGAAGATTACAGAAGAGACTGGAAGGTACTTCCTTTACTAGAAGTTACTATGCTAAGATGAAATTTTCAAGGCAAAGTGTCATACAACTTCTATATGTTGTGTATATTTTTTCACTTTTAAGGTTTTTTGCATTTTTAATACTATTTTTGCTTTATATTGAGTATATTAGCATGAATTATGTTGCAGCAGTTCTAGGGTTTTTTACTTTGATTTACATTTAACAGCAATTTGGCATAGTTCCTTAATAGTCATTTTTAAGTATAAAATCCTTCTGGATTCTGATGCTGCAGAATATGGAGGTCATCAAAGACTGGACCACAGTACAGAATACTTCTCTGAAGAATATCCTCACAATTATCGACCTAATTCACTTATGGTAAGTAAGAATTTCATTCTACTTTTAGATAAGTAACTTTTAAAATTCTTTGGACAAACATGGAGTCTATTCTAGGAGTATTTTGGGGGGGTGGGAGTGTTAAAATTTATTTCCTCAAATTATCCTTTGTATGAATACAGTAGAGATTACAATATTATGATTTGATTATGAATCTAGAACTGATTTTTCTCCTTTCACATTACATTTAAATTTGCATGCATTCTTGCAGTATTGGGCATACAGCGTTCCTTGCGAACATGCATGAAAATGTGCTTTTTGAATTGTCATTTTTAATATCATCATTTGCCTTATTTTCATATCTGGGAAATTCCATCTTCATGCTCGTTTTGTGATTTAAAGCTCTATAGAAACTGACTCTTGTGTTGCTTGCTTAAAATGGTTTGCTTAACTCCACAAATGTGAATTAGAATAAATCATGCATTTGCCAACTGTTTTTTTCCTCCTCAGTTTACAGAAAAACTTTGCAAAAAGGAACAGGCATTCTCTGTTCACATCAAGAATTTCAAGAATTTTCAGTCCTAAAGTGATATGAATAATGTATAAAGACTTTCCCACAAATCATTTCAGATGAAGTGGGAAGTGTATCCTTGTGTACAATTTCTGTTAGCTGAGGTGGTGACTAATAAAAACTCTACCTTAATTACTCTTGAAATCATAATCACTTACCACAATTAACAATTTTAAAAAGTCATTTTTCCCATTCCCATATGTATATGTATACATATATATACATATTTCTCATTCTTTTTATGTATATATCTTCACAAGCACAACAGAATAAGATTCAGGAAGTCCATGAATTAAGGCAGAGTTCACTGAAAGAGTTCTGAGAACGCTTATATTGCCGACTAGATTTTGTTATCTAAAACATACATGGGTGAAGGGGTGCGTGTGTCTATGCATAGGTATATTTATACCATAAATACCTGTAAATAAGTTACACTTGTAGTCTTAACAGGCTACAAAAACAGAGTATCTGCACTGATTTGTGTGGGCCGTTCCTCTTCCATGACACAATGGAGACATCAATTTCTAGTCTCACATCGTAACATCTCATGAGATCTAAACTCCTGAGAATTATTTTAACTTTTAATCTCTCTCGCTCTCTCCCTCTCTACCCCCTTATTTTATTGTATTGGTATTGGCATTTCTCTTGTTTTAAAATAGTTTCATTACATGAAAGATTTCTTGTGCTTTCATCATGTTTGGTGTAAAAGATCTTGGGAACTTTTTTTAAGTATCTGTATGTGACAATGCCCTCGTGTGTGGGTAAGTATCTGTGCTTATTTGCACACAAAGAAACTGAAGCTCTAAGGTTTCATTCCTGACAGTTATGTAGCAGATGCTTTCAGAATTCTTGCTTCGTGTGTCCAATTCAAATACCTTGCTTTGATTGGAGAGCATCTTGATTACCTATCACTAACTTGACTTTTGCAAGCCAATTAACTGTAAGTTGGAATGTATGTTGCACATTTAGACTCTTAGATGGCAAGGGCAAATCATTCAAGATAGAAAAAAATGCGACAAAATGTGAAGGTGCCATTCGCTAGGAGCATGTGGAAGATAAGGCATGTGACAAGCAAAGCAGCAAATGCACTTGTGCAGCATAAACTGTGGCATGGCAATGACACTTCTGGGTCAGAAAGAAACCCAGCAGCGTGGGTCACGTTAACTTTCTTTTATGTCCTTCAGCAGTCCAATTCACAGACCACCTTCAGTCAACGCCCCAGAAGATGCCACAAGCACTACATAGAGGTAAAATGCTAGTAAAAGGACACCAACTAAAAGTAATTGGGGAAAAAAGATCTGGAAAACCTGACTAAATTCAGCAAGGTAGAACTCCAAGTAAGAAAGAACAAAAGTTACAGTAAATACCTCCAGCTGCTGTTTTACAATAAAACAGTGATATTTTATTTCAAATAGCAATTTACATCCAAGTTCTTTGGTAATCAGTCATCCTTCAGAGTTGCTTTAGTCTTAGTTGGTTTCTAGAATCCACACAGAAGTCTTCCCCTCAAATTTATTTTTCAAAACCATATGATGCCCCCCCAATAAACTCATAAAGGTTCTTTTCCTACTGTTTAACAATTATCTGATTCTCTTTACATAACGCATGAGTTTCTTGTTTCAAAAAATTTTAGTTCCTCTTCCACCACAAACTTCAAAGAAATATTTTTTTAATGACAAATGCACCTCCCTTAAGGTGTAAGTAAACATTGTCAGCAAAACATGCCCAGAGGGCTATGACAAAATGAAATCACATGCAATAATTCTGCTGCTCAAGTCAAGCTTAAATAGCACACAAACGTGTTACAAAAATAGAAGATTAGATGTGACATGATTCATTCTAGAAACATCACCTAATAAAAGAAATATTCGAAGTGACACTGCAAAATGAGAAGGGAGATATGAAATTCCTGGAGCAGAGAACCTTGGATGAAGAGGAAGTTTTGTAAGCACTGCTAGGCATTTCACTGTAGAATCTTGTTGATGAACAGATGATGATTCAGGTTTGTTTAGTAATGCTGTAGAACGCCAGATTTCAAAATCATCAGACACACCTTGAAAACTCCACAGAAAAATGCACAAAAAATATCCTTTGTAATATGACCCATTAAAATAATGATTATAATCTAATTTTCCCATTTCACTGCTTGCTCTGTTCTGGATTGTTAACAAATACATGAAATGTACATAACTTTCCATGTAATCAAACATTCTAATTACAAGCTGTTAACCACTTTGTCATTGTAAAAATAGACTCTTTTTACCACAGTTTTATTTCTGTTTGTCTCCAGTGTGGTATTCTCCTAATAGTCTTTTTGAGGTACGTTTTATAAAAGATGTGTGCATTTTCAATGCTTCTGTAGACTTTTCATTTTGCTTATGTCTTACTATCTCTTTGCAAGGTGTAAATTAAGTGCTGCACACACATTTCAACTTCTGTCAGATTCTAGTGCCCCTTTATGTACAAAGCCATTTGTTGATACCTTACATGAAACTTAGATTTGGGGCAAGGAGGGAAGAAAAAGAACCATTTTTAATAACAGTCATCATTCAGAATGTTTTGTCAGTCTTTTCTAAGGCATCTGACTTGACTGAATTTTACTGTAAAACAGAACTAGATATCAATGTGTGTCCTAGTAACTTTAATATTTTTGTACCACACCAGAAGTTAGTATTGATATGAAAATGATGGGGTTTATACTTTGATACTTTGTGCACCAACCAAACTGAGTAATAAGCAGGCTAAATGGAATACTGCAGAGTATGTTGTGTCATTGGCAAAGTAGTATGCAGTTTATTGAGGAACAGAATTGTTTAACATATTTCAGCTTTTATGGATTTACTTTTTCTGTAGTTATTTCCCATTAGTTAAAAAATAAATAGATGTCAAAGTATTCCTTTTCCCTGTTCCAATACTGGTTTTTTTTCTAATTCTCCATTTTTTGCATCCACTGCTACAATCTTTTCACATTAAATGAAACTGTAATTATATAGTTTATTTTAAGAATATCCTTACTGCTGAGTTGGGTTTTTAACCTTGACCTTAATGTATACTATTCAATGTCAAAGTGCAGCTTCCTGCTTCCTTGGGTCTATTGACAAATCAAAAGACTCACATAGACTGAAATGATCTAAAAGCTTTTAGTGACCTTAGCTTTGAAAATACTCATTTGAATAACTTTCACGATAAGGATTTATGTATTGAATTTTCAGGGACTGATGTAGTCTTTAACTGTTTTGTCCCCTGATATGCACAGATATACAGATTATATGAAAGAATGTTTGTAGTTAGGAAATGAACTGTTTTAACTAGGGGAATCAGTAAGACTTTAATACCAGCAAGGACTTCTGTTATTTTTACCTCTTGATGATTAAGACTTATAAATTCATTTCCTCATATCCATTAATCATTTAGCTACTTAAAACCACAAGCGAGTGTAGTGATTCTAAAGTTATTCTGTTAGTCATTTTCTTTCATCTTATCCTATTTTTCAGTCTGCTTGTTTATGTTTGCCAAGGGGTTTTGTTGTCTTTTTAAAGTATTCTTTCTTAACCTGAAGAAAGAGCGCAGAAGATAATAGCAGAGAAATTTTGAGATACAGCCTGTGTGGTATATGGACTTTTTGCATAAATGAAGCAAGACAGTCTGAGAAATTATTTTCTGCATATTCATGCTGTACAGCTGTAAACTGAAAAACAAGTTGGAAGGTAGAACTTCGCATTATTTTAAGCATACCTTCTTTGTTTAGATATTTAGCAAAATGAAAACCAAAACGTCTGAGGTTTTGTATAAAAAATTATAATCAGAAAGCAAAAGCTATCATGTATTTTATTCATTGATTAATTATAATCTCAGAATAGTATTAGTATATGACAATTAATAATGGTACAGAGACATGAGATTGTCTAAAGCCCTCATTTTAATTAAAAGTTTGGGATAATGTTGGCACAGACTCTTGTGACATTGCATACTGCAGCTGGTAGATGCAGAAGGCACTACCAAATATTTTTGTGCAGTGCCTTATCTAGCTCTGAGTTCTAGTAATTCTCCCATCTGTTGCAAAATGACCTTGAAATGATTTTTAGGGCTTGGTATTTTCCAACCCTGAAAGTGGGATGAAGAGTAGTTCATTGCAGTTCCAGCCAATTTCAGTTGTGCTTGCACCTGGTACTGAATCTAGTCTGACAGATCTGGAAGTAGCTGTTGTCTTTTGCAGAACTTCTTGCTTGTGGGTTTTTAGATACATTTAGAGATCCCTGTGTATTGTAGTTCTCTCCCAAAATACGTAAGGTGAGATTTCTGCTTACAACTGCTGTTGTTCACCAGTGTTTCCTGTATTTGATATTCCTGTATTCTTAGCTTTTCTAATATCTTGTTTGTTGAAATTATCTGGCTATTTACAGGGGAAAAAAAAGTATAAGGAGGAAGCATTTGTATGACTGAAAAGCATCTTATATTCCTGGCAAGTAGTAGTAATACCAGTTGTTTTTTCCTTGTTTGTGAGAGAACCTACAGGAATGGACTGTGATCTTGATAGAACTCCATGTATGTTGGTGGAAAACAAGTTGATTGTAATAAATGGGGTTTTTGTCTCTGTATTAGGGTGGCTATACTATTTTAATGTCAGAAGCCTTGATCAGTGTGGGATTTACCTAGTTTCAGACAGTGTAACTGCCTCATAGCTTAAATGGTCATGCAGTGTAAAAAGATCAGAGATAATAACCAAAAAAAATTGTTTATAAATCAAATACGTACAAAACACTCCTGTCTTTAGTCATCCTCTCTGTTAGTGCATCTGTCTGTGAAGTCAACTGCAATTATTCCACTTCATTCAAATACTCCATTGAGAATAAAAAGACTCTCAGTGATAGTTTGATGACTAAACCTTAGGATGCTAACTTTGTCAAAAACTTGTATTTACAGTTGAGTCATCCTAATTCTGTCCCAAACAGATCTGATGTTCTCCCTTCCCTGTATTCCACTTCCCCATTAGAAAAGGCCTCATGAGCCTCCCTGTGTGTGGTTTCAGATGTGGTCATGGTTTCCTAAAATAGTGGAGTTTGTGTGACACCACAGAGGACCTGAGGTAATAAGTAAGCAATTGGTATAGAAAGAAGAGGGCCAATTCACTGAGGTATCTGAAGCCCTGAGTAACCTGCTCTGACTTCATAGCTGACCCTGCTTTCAGTGGGGAGTTTGGGCCTCCTGAGGTCCTTTCCAACATGGATGAGCCTAGTCGGGGGGAGGGGAAAGAGCTGAGAAGGGTGTTTAAGGTGAACATAGAATGCTTGAAACAGAAGAGAGATTCAGAGGATGATTTTACTGAATGATAGTCAAGACACTGGCTAGCTATGAATGTGTTCTCTTTAATATTCTGTATTTGGGTTTTCACTTCCGTCCGTGTTCATCAAGTGAGCCTTGTGAAATGGTGAAGGAGACACGAATGGGACAAAACTTGTGATCAGAAAAAAGCAGGTTAGAAGAGCAGAGATCAATAGAACTGAAGCTGGTAATTGGAAGTATATAATTCAGCAACAGTATATGTAAGGGAACAGGGAAGACAAGAATAAACTTCTGAGACTCCTCCTCTTAGGGTACAGAAAAACATCAAAAATTACATATCTCTGATAGTGTATTTTACTGATGAATACCGAGGTTTCCTATGATGACTTTAATCAGGATACCTCTATACACTTTTACTATACTTATCTATCTATAGACAGATAATATAGCTCAGGCCATGTACTATATATGTTAAAACTAGGTAGAGATAACAAAGAATGGCAAGAAGGTGATTCTGCAAGTATACTAATAGAAAAAGCAGCTTAAGAAAAAAATGCAAGTCCCTTGACAAAGGGAAGAGTCAAACCAGTGATGGGCACTATGGACAGTACAGGAGTATTCAATGCTTTTTTTACGTCCGACTCCAAGGGCAAAGCCGCCTCTCAGACCCTTTTGTGTGCCAGTATGCTACTGAAAAGAAAGTAGCAGTAGCAGAGCAGCAAGTTAGCGACATCTTAAAGGCTCTATATATAGATGGGATACACCCAGAGGTTTGGAAAGATTTCAGTGGTGTGATTGCAAGGCTGCTGACTATCATCTGTGAAAAATGACAGTGGTCAGGGGAAACTTCTGACAACTGAACAAAGGCTGTAGTAAAAGTGAAAAGGAAGGCTGCAGGATCTGTAGGGCAGTCAGTCTCTCCCCTCAGTCTCTTGAGAAGTCAAGGACCAACCTTCTCTTGGAATCTATATCAAAACAAGTGGGCTATATGAAATGGGTCAATCAGAAAGCCAACCCAGCTTTAGCAAAGGTAGAACATGCATGATCAACCTGATTGCTTGCTGGGATGAAATGACTCTACCTGTGTGCATGAGGTTGCTGCAATCAATGCAGCAAGACTTTCAGCTTTGTCTCCTACAGCATTCTTACCAGCAGCTGAGGAAATACGGGCTGGATAAGAAGATTGTTAGGTGGGTTTAAAACTGGCTGGGCTGTTGCAGTTTTAGTAGTCTGAAGCTCAGTGTCCAGCTGTCGACTTGTATCAGGGAGAGTGTCCTAGGAATTGCTGCTGGGGCTGATACTGTTTGGAGTTTTCAGCAGTGACTGCAATGATGAGACAGAGCGTACCCTCAACAGATTTGTAAATGATACTGAATGAGAGTGAATGGTTGATAAACTGAATGGTAGAGGTCCAGTCCAGACGCATCTTGATAAATTTGAGGATTTAACCAACAGAAACGTCATGAAAATTAATGAAGAAAAAATCTGCAGAGGAATCCCATGCATCAGTAAAGATTAGAAACCAACTTGCTGAGTAGCAGCATGACTGAAGAGGACCAGGTTTATGCTGGATACTAAGTTGAATGGAATGGACTTTGTCACAGACACATATCATAACATGTCAGAACAGATCTCTTCATTAATGCATTCAATCTTTAAAATTCTTTATTATAATTTGGACCTAAGTAACTTAAAGACAGGAAAAGGAGAGGGGGAAAAAAAAAAAACCAAAAACATGGCACTTTAGGAAATGCAAAAAGAACCATGGTTGCCATTTTTTTAAGTATTTAAGGAAGACAGAACTGAGTAATACAGTAGAAGTATGGTTGTTCCAGTGTCCGAGGATGTGGGCCTTTTATTGTATGCTATTGCACATTTATTTCTATAATATTAAGTAATCTATGTATGTGTGTTGATATGAATCAGAAAAATGGATTAAAATACTATATGCAAGCAGAGTTCTTAATCTAGATCAGATAGAGACATCAATTAAAATATGCCTAATGTTACTAATTAATTAGCTCTTAGCTAAGGATTATCCATATTTTTATATATTTGAAAGTATTTGGACTCAAACATAGAATAAGAGGCTTGCATTTCAACTTACCCTGTCAGTAATGGATTCCTGACTTTTTAATCGTGCCACTTGGTGGCAAATTGTAGCATATGGTTGGAGAACTGCCTACTCAGTACACAAAGGAAAAGGATAGAGAAAATAAATTTAAAATAATGGAGATATGTTACTATAAGAGTGGTGAGAGGTGCTGAAGGAAAAACAATAATACTGGAGTGGAAAGGCTGAGGAACTTCTGGGATTGAGGGTGTCAGAAGAGAAAGGAGCAGAGGTGAGAAATCTGAGCTGACAAGGCTGAAAACCCTGCTTGGGATCCTTGGCAAATAATTTTCCAGATTTCACCTTACTTCAGGAAAGACAAGCAGACTTTCTAACCTCAATGGTCACATTTTTCCGCCCCTGTCCTTCAACCAAATGTTCCGTGTTCTGCCTATTTAAACATATAATAAAGCCAGAGCATATACACTGTAGTGTTTCTGGAAATACTGTTGGGCTGGGGGGAAGGGATAATCCCAATACATTTGTAAGAAGAATTATGTAATAATTGTGTAGTATTTTTCCTTTTAAAACAATTGTACAGCAGTGAAATGAATAAATAATAATATTAAATAGTTATTACTATATTTAATCAATAATTAATATTTATTCATTGTTCATGCCCTACTTATTTTGTTACTTCTTGCAGTTTTATTAAGCCTTAGAGGTGGTTACACTGACCAATGAAATAAATTGGTAAGATTAGGAACTAATGCCGTATGTGGCTCTCCTATGATTTATCAAGAAGCCCACCAAGATTAAAAACACTAAAATGCATGTTTAATTTGCCCAGGTAAGGAGGGAAAAAAAAATGTGACTGAAGTAATAAGCTGGCAGTTGCATATCTTCATGGCATACAGAAAGCATATCTGTCATCAGTCTAAATACAATCATTTGCACAAGTTCTGAAATTGTGCTTAAAACCAGTTTTAAAATTCTATTGGCAATGAAGTGGTAGGAGTGGGATGCTTCCACACTGCGCTCAGATTCTGAACTGATGTAAATTGACTTTAAAGGAACTGGGCTAATTTACTCCTCCTAGGATCTGACATATTATTGACTGGATTATAATTGAGAATTGCTGTGTCCTGTATTATGTTCATTTTTGTTCCCTTAACTGAAGTAACATTTTACACATTCTTTCTTAGAAAAATGACTTCTATTTGTTCCTTCTCCCTTCTCACTTCATCATGCAAACCCGAAGCACTGAATTTCTTAACACACAATTTTAAAATTTCTCCTTTATCTATATGTTCTGAGCTAGTTGACTTCATTAAGTATTTCTTCTGCACAGATTTGTAGAAGCTATTTATCACCAAAACCTTAGGGGAAATCATTATGTTCACTGCCTTTCAAGAAGCATTGGACATAGCTCCGTCTGGCTCAATGAAGATCAGCTGTTCTTTTCGTTTTCCTCCTCTTCCTTAAACTTTTTGCTTCATTGCTTTATTCTGTTTTGAAAACTATGAAAGCCTTTCATACCATCAGGCTTTAGTTAGCAGATAACGTACTTGAAATTGCAGAATATTAGACATTCCACAGGGATGAGGGATAGTCTAAAAGAGGATGTTGTCAGAATGAAGCCGATAATCTTCAATCTTGTGTTACCTTTTATAATTACATTTTTATTGACTTGTTCAGCAAACACATTCATACACTTGACAATTGATGGAGTACCATATATCAAGGTAATTGGTAGGTAGTACATATCGGTCTTGTTTTCAGATTGTGACTCTACTCTGCTTGGAAGGAATGCCATGTAAAATATATTGCCACAAGTTCTTTTGTGATCTGTCTTTTGATTATGTATGTTTGGGGTTTTTAACGGTAATCAGGAAAAGAGGGTAAGAAAAATGCAATAATTTAATGGTTAATTTTGAGTCTGTCTAGTTTTGAGAATATAGTGAGTTTTATTGCTCAGACACTGTAGATGCCAAGAGTGAGAAGAATACACAGCTGTGTCATGTTGCTGGTATTTACCTGTATGAAATGACATCATAGACCTTGGGGCAACTTTAATTCACAGCAGAAGAGTGTTGCGAAACTTTGTCATTTATCGTTGTACGGTCTCTTGACGTAGATGTCCTCAGGTTTTTGAATCTGGTCATTGTAAATCATATGAGGCCCTCTACTGGTAGCCACTTTAAAATATATCGAGGTAAGATTTTAAAAAAAAAAAAGATAAAAGAGGACGAGATTGCAATGAAGATGTCTTTAAACTTTTAGGTTATCTTGTGTAATTCAAGTGCTGGGGACTAAGCAGTCAATAATCGCTCTTTAAATGTGATTAATATGATGCACAGCATTGCACAAATGACAAATTTGTAACAGTTAAAATATTTCATGTGTGTTTTTTCACATACTATTATTTAGAAATCATATCCTGTGAGGTTGATGTTTTTTTCAGCTATTTTTGTTCTTGTCACATTTTCACTAGGTGTACATTCCAAGCAGAGTGGCTATTGTGCTTCAGAATACGGATATCCCAAAATGAAGTTCTCTGTAACTATCAGTGAAGAAGCAAGTCATAGAAGAAGTGCTGATACGCTGTACTAGTACTAAGTATTACAAAACTTGCTCTAAGGAAGCTTTCTGAAACTGAGTATAGTAATATTAGATGTTTAAAATGTAAGATTAATATTCACATATAATTGCAGAGCTCTTGACTTGCTAGAACTTCTTTTAAGGAAACTTTACAAAAGAGGCAGAAAGGAAAACATTGGTTTTGTAGTTCTAGTAGTACAAAATTAAATTTAAGATATTGTAAAGCAGCAGGTATTCTCAATTAAATTGTTGTTTACAGAATTTTATCAGGAATGACAAGAGTGATCCTGCTCCGAAGTTTGTAATATCTTATAATCCTCATTTTGATAGTGAATTCAGACGTTCATTATATATTAATGCTTCTTACTAAAAATAAGTAGTTTGCTTAAATAAAACAAAAGTTTTTGGCTAAAAGGCAGCCTTAATGGTTTGTGGGACCTAATTTGAGGCTCCTCTTCTTCAGTGAAGTCCAACATGGAATTAGAAGCGTTTATCCAAATGGATGAGAAGGTCCTCTGGAGTATTGTACTTTGCCATTTTTTATTTGAGTAAAATTGCACAAAAATGCTGAACAGCAAAATGAGCAGGCCAGTTGACTGATGACCTCCTGATGCTGTTGTGTGTGTTTCTTATTTGCTCCCAATCAAATCACTTAGTCTGTGCATCTCACTTGCCACAGCTAAAAAAATGACACAACTATTTTATCTGGTGAATGACTAAAATCTTCAGTGAGAAGAGTGTTTTGTTCTTACAACAATGATACCATGCTGGAAAATGTACTTAAAATGTAATTCTTCCCATTGCATTTATTTCACCAATGTCAGGACCTTGCAATACCGATTTCACTATTCCCAGAAGCTGCCTTTCAGCTTGGAACATGATGATGTTCTTGCACTTTTATAACTTTTGAAACATTGCTTCTCATGAAGAAGCAGTCTCAAAATACAGTGATCAAACTAAAGTGTTTTTGCGATAAAATCAAGGTAGTTAATTATTGGAGTGTTGCTAAGATTATTCAAGGGAGTTCTTTCATGAGCTACAACTTTTTTGTAAAGAGTAAGATTTTGTATATTTGAAAATGTATTGCAGAGTATTCTGGAAAATTAATACCAAATTAACGAGACATGCTTTATTTTGTTCCATTTATTTAAAAACATATTTGAATTGGTTCTGAAATGAATGTCTTTTGTACAAATCTGAATTTTCTAACTTTTAAAGTAGCCAAAGAGGAAGATGTCCGTGACCATTTCCAAGTCATAATTTTACCCAGTTTCCTGTGTGAACCATTGTGTAAATTACTGAATAACTGTGCCAACACTGAAAATCTATTCACAGTTCTTGGAATGCTTACTTGTGGCTTGCTTACTTAAGCAAAATAAGGGATGGAATAATGCAGCATGATGGAAAACAGTCTTTTGCAGAGTTCACACTGAAACGACTTTATGAACATCCCCGGTCTGCTATGTTCTGTGTGACAGAGAATTTTATATTGCAGTTGAGTACCATAATACTATTTAGGATCATGCTTCATTTTCCTCTATACCAGTTTGATCATTGTTTGGTATTGGGCTGATAAAAGCATTCCCGTTACACTAAGACTTTAAAGAAAATACACTGAACTGTTTTAGCAACTGGAACTGATTATCTTTTTTTTTTCCAGATTGTTTTCCTTGTAGTGAAATAACGAACAACTTCTAATACATGTTATATTTACATTGTATTGATCTAATATGTTTTATAGGGTGGTTTTTTTTACTGGTACCAGTTCCAGGTTTCAAAATGTAATGCAAGGCAAGTGTCTGTGTCAAACCTTTTTTTTTTCAAGAGAAGGAATAAATGTATGATGTGAAGTATAAACTGTGTAAAATTACATGCAAAATAAACTCTGAGGAGGATGAAACAAATGCATATATGGTTTCATTGCTTGTACTTTAAAAGGATTGTATGGTAGTCTTAACACCAGAGGACAGTATTAGATTTTGCTCCATCTTGAAATCAGGAACTTGTCCTGGTCAGTAGCAGTCTAATGAGATTGGTAGAATGTTTGTCCTACACACATTTTTCTTTTATGTAGTGATAGATTAATAAAAGCAGACTGCAAGATTTGCAAGATGAATGTGTAAATATAGGAAGCATAATAATTAGGGCTTTTTTAGAGTTCACCTCTGCTTTTTAACATGGGTGTGCTCCTGCCTGTCTTGCAAGGCTGGAAAATTTTCCCTTGCAATATCCGTGGAAAGACAATTTCTTCCTCCTGCTCTTTGTATTCTGATGGATTATGAAGAGGAATTCAGCTACTGCTGTTTCACCTTCTGTCTAGCATCACACTCAGATTGCAAGTCTTCAATCTAGGTCCCTCCTTACCATTGTTCAGTGAGGCTTGTAGCTGCTTGTCACCATGACTGGTTGAAGCCTCAGACATGTTCCAAGAAGAACATGAGTTCCAGAGATTTTTTGCTTGGATGCACCTCAAATCTATACTCCAGTCAAATATGATAGTTAGCTCTCTCACAGAAGTAAATTAAGTGGTCCATGGTGATGTATCCCTGAGCACAAAGCTTTCCACAGAGGCTTAGACATCATGGAAGAAGTCTCTTTTAAAGGTAACCTCTCTTAGTGTAAAGGACTGATAAGGATTTATATTTCTACACTTCACAGAATCACAGAATCGGTTTGCTTGGAAGAGACCTGTGGGATCATTGAGTCCAAACTTTGCCCCAGCACCACCATGTCAGCTAGACCATGGCACTAAGTGCCACATCCAGTCTTTTCTTAAACACCTCCAGGGATGGTGACTCCTCCACCTCCCTGGGCAGCCCATTCCGATGCCTAATGACCCATTCTATGAAGAAATGCCTCCTCATTTCTAGCCTGAACTTCCCCTGGCGCAGTTTCAGACTATGCCTTAGTCTTAGAAATACGTACTTAGAAATACGTACTTCCCTGTCAGCTGAAAGAGCAGTGGTAATTCTTGGTAGCTCTGGCCCCAGAAATCATTGCTCCACGGTCTCACTAACAGTCAATGAGAATGCAAGTTTGTCCTCACCTGCTGGTTTATCTAAAGATTCAGGCTGACCTTCCCTCCATCACCATTATGTATGCTGAATGGTTCTTTGTACTGAATAATTCAAGTTCTTCTCCAGACCAGGTTATTCTTACGATAACAGGCAGGCATCCACTAGACTGGTGTATTCTCTGGGCAGTAAGGTTTTATTTCCTTGCTGTTTTCTCCTCCTCTGACAATTCAAGCCTTACTGTCCTGAGGTTTATTTTGAAGATGAAGAATGGAGTGATAACTTCAGCTGGGTGAGTACTTCTGGAAAACAGATTTTAATGGAAAAACTGTTTAACCTTTCTGTTTGTGTTTTTTTTTTCTCCTATGAAATTTGTCGTGCTCGTTGTATTCAGTTTAGTAAAGAGTTTGTTAACCATGTGCTCTGAAAGACAGGAATGTGGTGTAGCTAATCCTCTGACAAAGGGAGACCAGCTGCATGAACAGTAAGATACCAGACTAAGTAAGCAATTGTATGGTACTTGGACATAATGCAAGGTGATACTTTTCCATATTCATCATAGAATGATAGAATCATTATGGTTGGAAGAGACCTCAAAGATCATCAAGTTCAACTGTACTCCTGATGCCACCATGCCCACTAAACCATGTCTCGAAGCGCCACATCTAAATGTTTTTTGAACACCTCCAGGGATGGTGAGTCCACCACCTCCCAGTCAGTCACAGTTCTGCTTTCAAATGATATCTTGAGCAGCCTGAAGTTTTAGTTTCCCCACTTTTTTCTGCACATGTTTCTGTCTTCACACCTCGTAGTATATGGTGCAAGTGTTTTGAAGGGGTTGAGGATGTGGGTTATTCGCTGTAATGAAAGCTGTCTCTTAGGCCAAACATATGTTTTAACTCTCTTTAGATTTCCAGATTATTTAGAGTCGTATTCAAATTCTTGAGGAGAGAAGTGTCACCTTTCTGAAGTTTCATGAGCCTTTAAAAAAAGAAAACCCAAAAGTTTTGGTCAGGTTTGCATTTATTTATAGAGGGAAAATTTTTTTCTTCATGCAATGTTTCCTTTATGTAGGCTTTCTTGGTTTTGTGTTATCTGAAAATAAGTTGCAGTAATAGTAATAGGATGACATATGACTGCTCTTATTAAAAAGAATTGCATAAATTGTTGGGTAAAAACTGCAGTTGAATACATTAAAAATGTTCTCCTTATGGAAAGGTAAAAACAAAAGCTAATGATGACTCATTAGATGAGACAAATTATATTTTTCATGCCTGTGAGTACAATATGCACCCTGTAAATATAAATAACTCTTGGATATTCATAGTAAATTAAAGCTTAAAATGAATTAGGAGAAAATGTAAGAACTTGTTGGCATTGAAGTAAAAGGTCTCAGCTTAGCTGATATTTTTGCATGTTTACAAAGCTATTCTGAACCCTGAAGAAAGATCTAAGTGTTTAATTGAACTAGTTCTGAAGACTATCTTCTAAAGTTAAGACAAAGGTAATCATTTCTCAGAATATTAGGAGAGGATTAAAATTGATGCAGCACTAATCACCCATGCCATTTGACTCCAAAATAATTTTCAGCACTGTTAAATGCTAGGAGGGAACTCTCTAAACTTGCATGTTTCTTCTGACTATGTCTCACAAATCACAATTCAAAGGTATAGAACAAGGAGAGTCTATGATAGGTTGATGTAAATTTAATGCATTGAATATCCAGTCTTTGCTCAGGGTATGAGGTTTATGAGAAAATAGATACAGTGCATTTAGGAAGAAAGGTATGTCTGCAAAAACTAAAGAAACGAAGCTGCAAATGCTGTAATGTTGCAGTGTTTTCCCCATAGTAATTTTTTGTTCTGCTACTTTCCAGTAGTCTGCTTGAGGCTTTTGTAGCAAAGGAACCAACTCTGGCCTGCTTTCTATTTTCTTTACTGGCGAGACGGACTAGGGGCAAGGAGCTAGCTGTCCTGCTGTACTGGGTCTGGCTGGGATGGAGTTAAAGTTCTTCATAGCAGCCCTTTGGTGCTGTGTTGTGGGTTTGTGTCTAAAATGGCGATGATAAAATATCAATGTTTTGCCTGTTGCTGAACTGTGCTTGCACAGTGTGAAGGCTTTCTGTTCCCTACTCTGTCCCTACTCACCCCTTGCCAGGAAGTGGCTGGACATCTGCCTGCTGATGGGAAGTCATGAATGAATTCCTGTTTCTGCTTTGCTTGCACATGCAGCTTTTGCTTTCCCTGTTAAGTATTATCTCGATCCACAAGTCATCTCACCTTCCTTCTATTTCCTCCCCATCCTGGAGGAGAGAGGAGTGAGCGAGCAGCTTGTGAGGGTGTTTGGCTGTTTGCTGGGATCAACCCACAACCTCCACCAAAAACCAAGTGAGCTGTCCACCTCAGAAGGAAATTGTCTGGCAAGATGATAGTAGGTGAAGTCATTTGAAGGAAAAGGTAGGGGGTAAATCCCAGCCTTAGTTCCCTTTCACAAAATACTGAGTGTACCTTGCGTTTACTTGGGTTGTAGAGCAAGATAACTGCTGTTAAAGTATCACCTGTGGAAATGATCGGTCTATGTATTCAGCCTATTTCATGCTAAAAATTCTTGCACCAGTTCTTTTGTAGTAGTAACGCATGAGTATCCATGTAGAAAAGTGTAAAAATACTTCTCTACTTCAAAACGTAAGTAATTTTTAATGTAAATTCCTTCATAAAAGTTTACTCATTATAAAAAAAGGAGAAAAAAAAAAACTATCAGAAGACTACCCTCTGGTACAGTAAAGATATGGAATACTAACTGAAATGAAAACCTGATCTTCAGAATGTATGAAATTTTAACCATTACTTTTGTACAAAGCTCCTTTCATGTATTGACCTCTGCTTCTGTTGAGATTTTTTTTTCTTTGTTCATTACAGTGGTGCTAGACCTAATGCAACACTTTATTTGAGTCCTCCTGTAACCTGTGTAAATACTAGTTAAGAATGTTTGAGGCAATCACAGTTTTCAAACTTCAGCAATAAGTTGGGGTTAGCTTTGGTTTGGGGGTTTCTAGGGTAGGGGTAAGAGGGGAGGCTTAAGATGTTTAGCGGTTTTGTTAATGCCAATTAAATTCCTGCCTTTGCAATTCTGCTAATTTAAAGTCTTTGACTGTGGCATGTTTTTGTCAGACAACAGCAAACCCTGTCTGGCAGCAAAAAAAGCACGTCTTTAGACTAGCATGAGAAAGCCAATTATGTAAACACATCATGTCCAAAAACTGAAATGTATTTTTCTGTCCAGGATTGTTTATCTGAAGGAACTAGTGTTGATCACTTCATGAAATGGAGCAGAAGGGCTGTATGGCATAGAGAACAGGTTTTTGTGCAGAAAACTGTTTTCCCCAGGCAAAAAATATTCCAAGATTTCACATGAGATTTTTTTTCCTGAAAAATATTGGATTATGACAAGTGAGGATTTTCGTAGGAAGCATTTGTCAAAAACCCTCCCAGAACAGTTCTGTAAAAATAAGAATACTAAGCAAAACCAATGCTTGCATTATGTGCAAAGCATGGAAGCTAACAGCTCTAACATTGTTAGTGTAAGCAGCTGTGTGGAAGGGGCTTTCATTAAATTAATTGCATAAGTCAATCCCTGTACTGTTGTTCTGAAAATAAGAAACTTTCTTTTTAAGTGTGTGTAAAGTGATAGGGCTATAGGGTTAGCTTTCCACAGGCCTCCTCTGGTGTCTAAAATTCGAATCAGCTGTGTAACTTCTGCCTGGTGCCTGTTGGGGAGGTTTGGCAGGCAGTGATTTTGCCAGGCTGCTGGCTTCAGCATCTTCTTTCCCAGGTGGGTCAAGCTGTTCTCGTGGTGGTCCTTGCACAAATGTTGCTGATGCCACATGATGAACTAGACCGGAAAACTGATTTGGTGGGAATATAACTCTCTTTAATGGCATAAAGCTGCCAAAATATGTAACCCTAGCTGGAAAATGGGGTCTTTACTATTAATAGACGTCTCTGTCTTCCTGCAGCTTGTCGATGAGGGTGACTGCTGCATCCAGTATGTACGCATTTTTAACAACTGTGCTGTGTAACAGCCTGCTCTTACACAGAACTAACTCCTCCTTCTAGTTTTCAATAATCTCCTGGATCTACCAGCCCCTGTTCCTCAAACTTATCAGTCAAGTGTAATACCATACATCATATTCATGGATTAACACAGTGGCCACATGTCCTTCATGGCAATGACATGTTTTTTTAAAAAATCCCCAAGGAATGATTCAATAATATGATCAAGTATTAAAAACAAGTTGAATATGGTTTGCCTAACTGGGGATAGCTGGTAGGAAGTGATAATGAAAAAATCAGATCAGTTTAATGCAATTTTAGGTTCTTCCTTCTTTTTTTTTCTTTTTTTTTTTTTTTTATCTTTTCCTGTGGATGTAGTAAGCACAAGGTATCGCTCGTGGTTAATGCATCCCTAGAAATGCTATCACCAAGTGCACACACACACATTAAAGGCAACATAAAACCATATTGACATATAGCTAGAAATTAACTAGGGACAGCTATTCTCATATCAACACACACACACAAAAAAAATCTAATTATCCAGTTCTCTGTTGGATTTACGTACTGATGGAGTAGGGGGAGGCGAGTCCTAATCTTCCATCACCTCACAGAGCTACTCTTTTTCAGAAATCTTCATGTTAGTTCTGGTACAAAACATGAAAGGAGCAAATATCCCAGAGTTATGCATCTGCTGCTATAGAAGCTCTCGTCAAGAAATTCTTGCCTTGCAGTGCGTACTTATTATAGTGGTCGATTGTAATAGTCCCATTTAAACTTGAGTGGTGATACACACCTTGTTATGTAAAACACTGTGCAAGGTTGTTTAAACATGAAAGATAATTGCTGATGTTCCATTGGCGGTAACTCATTGATAGACATTCCTATGACTAATTAAATACACTGACCTTTAGTATTAACAGCCTTAATGGGTTTCAAGCCATGATATGCTTTGATGCTAGGCATAGCTTTCAACCTGTCTTGTCTGCTTTTGCTTTTTTCTGAACAGAGCTTGTGAACCTTGCTGTTCGTTTTGGGCACTGCAGGCAGGTGTCTGGTGTGTTTGTGCTCCCTGCAGAGCCCTGCGACCTCCCAGGACTCTGCCATGCTTAGTCCTGCATGCCTCTAACGATTTTCGGTCTATTGCATCAAACCGTATGGACCTTCTGAGCAGCGCTTGTGTCCTTATCCCTTCCTATTTCTCTAGTTCCCACCACCAAAATCTGTAGGTGGGTATGTTGATACAGGTATTTGGAAGAGTTTTGGCCCATCAAACGATCTGTTAAGGCCAGATCTCTCGGGTGCTTGGAGACAGAGGGGACTGCAGCACAAATAAATGTGTTGGCATGTTTTTTACTTTATCCTTAAAGGTCACGAGAGACCCGGCTTCTGACTCCTAAATTCCCCAGATTTTACAGATTCTGTCACCCTGGTTTGGTGGCTCCTTTTCAGGGCTGTCCCTGACCTGAACGGATTGGTAGTAATGTTTCAGCTGTTGCTTTCACAGCAATTACTATAACAGTGCAGATGTAAGCTGCAATCAGAGATGTGCAAATGAGCCATCTTCAGCTTCTTAAATTTATTCCTCCGTGTCATCTGCTGAACAATGCTTGCATGTTGCTGGTAGGGAATTTTCTCCATGAGGAAAAATCGGAAGTCTGAGCATGTCCTTGCATATATTTCAAAGTCTGTTTCCTTTGTGCCCTATACATCTCTACACTGAAAAGCTGATGTGTGGCAGATGACTTGCCCAGGATTTGAGAGAATCACTCCACAACTCACCAGGTACAGCTTTGTGCGCTGGGGGAAGCAAAACAAAGTATGAAGATATGAAGAGCTTGTGAAGACCCATCACCTGCTGAGGTTGTTTTGATGCCCAGTGGAAGAGTCAGACTTGATATGAACTCTGCTGCAACCTGCTGGATTGGTACAATCAAATCCACCCTCTTTCCATCTCTTTCATGGCAGTCAGTCATATCCATACCAGTATGCAGGTACTGCATATCCTCCAGGGATTACATGTACAATGTCAAGCACTCAGATGACAGAATGGCCAAGGTAAACAAGGATATGAAACCTCAAGCACACAACACACGCACACAAAATTTACTGTTTCTCCAGTTCTTACTGGAATTTCCAGTTCTTACTGGAATTGATCAGGTGCTCATCCTGTCTTTCACAGTGACTGCTGCTGACCTGCAGCCAGCAGCTGGTATCTATGTGACAATTCTCCTTATGGGGAAGCCAGGTTTGCTTGGGGATGGACTGCATGTGATAAAGGAATCTGTGTGGAGCAGGGAGGGAATAAGTATCCAGCTATATCTGGTAGGTATCTGCAGTGAAGCTGTTTCTCTTGCTTTTAAATCTTAGTGATATATCTCTGGGTCACAGAAACTTGAGTAATTGGGCTTTATTTTTTAAGCACACATTCTGCAGTATTTTGTACCCACTTCTATTTCTTTTCTGCATCTCTAAATAGCATCATTAGCAACAGCAACCTAGTGCTGCACAGTATTTCCACAAATTATACCGCTTAATTAACCAAGTGATGTGCAATAATACTACATGACATTTTTCTAGAAGTGTTACCTAAAAGGCCTGAACCTCTTAGAAGTGATAACAAAAAAGTGGTAGTAAAGTTCAGAAAGACAAATGTGCTGCAAGTGTTTTAGTATCTCTGCAAGTCTGAGTCTACAACAATGATTCAGATCAGAGAAGTAATACACAGTTTTGAAGCGAGTCCCCTGATAGTCTCCACGTACAATATGCTAACTCAGTTCCCAGAGCGGTTTGGGGACAAAAAAGTAGATTCTTTACAGGTGGAACTAAACAACAGTCTCTTCTCCAAAAGCACTCTGGATGTCCCTTGATGTGTAATTTGCTTAGACCCCAATATTTCCATGCATGGCCTCCACCCACTGCAAGGACTTCCCACATGCATCTAATAAATCTTCCTGTCAGGAAGCTTCAAATTACATGTGGAGTTAAGACTTTTCAGCATAGGAGATGACACTGGATCTAATCCACGATATACTGCCCAAACCGCATGTTACAGCAGCGTGAGCAGCTCAGCAGCAGCCAACTTTGATCTGTTCCTAAAATATTTGCTAACATAGATGTAGCATAATAGGCCAGTACTATTATTTCTAAATTTGCAAGACTTTACTATTGTCAATCCATATTCCTTGGCTTAAGCCCTGTTCTTTATGTACCACTGCAAATCAAATTAAAGATACAGAAATGTTTCTGAAAATGTTTACACAGAACTGATGTTGTGAATCTACAATTATTTTTACAGTTATCTTAATGTAGCCATTATGGCATAATAACAGCCTTTAGTCATTGTTCTTCTGCCTGCTAAGGCAAATAATGTGCTTGTCTGATGTAACAGAAACTGCAGTCAGTAGCAAAATCTTTAATATCTAATTTGCTAAACCGTATTTTGCACTTTTTCATCTGAAATGCAGATTTAGAAATTGAAGTAGTATATGTAACATTTCAGTGCACAAAATCATTACCAACAGGATATTTGGATGGCAGTAGTATTTTGGTTTGGGAGGTTTTTTTAGCTGAGACTAATTTGTCTTTATGTGCTGGAAGATTTTTAAAAGTTAACAAGTTTTATGTTGGGTTTTTTTGTAAGGAATTTTTTTTTTTTAACAGCACATAGTGAAACAATTAACTCCTTCCAGCCCCTAAAGACTGTTTCATTTCCAGTTTGCTGCACCTGAGGGTTGCCATTCCCATTGGCAGAGCCATAAACTCAAAATCAGGAATTGGTTCTCAGTCTTTGAGTTTGGTGTTTCCTTGTGCCACAAACATTATGTTCATGTAAGGGATTGTGGGAGATGATTTGTCTCCCCAACACAGAAGTAAAAGTGATACTGACCCACTTTACAGACAGGGATCTGTCACATAGAGGAAATATTTCAGGATATACATTACAGTACTTTGCTGATACAAGGTTTCACTGCTTCCAGATCTTGCAATGCGTTTCTCTTACTATATTCTCCCTTATTTAATTGCAGTCAGGAAGAGCCCACCTGTGAGATGGGATGAATACTGCCCTTGATCCTCTTCATGTATTTTCTTTTGCTTATTTTCTGCTGCATTTTATCTTTGTGCTGTAATGTTGCATGCTCTAGCAAATGGAGTAATTGAGGAGGGTGTCAAGTCATATGTTAAAGATGTAAAATGGTGTCCATAAAAGGTCATACTGTGCTTTTCACCATGTCAGCCCGCTTTGCAGCAGCTCTCCAGTTGGAGCTTTAGAGGCAGTTGGTTCTTGCCCGGCTAGCTGTGCACAGCCACTCTTAGATCCAGAGATGGGCAAAAGTGTTCTTCTGGAGTAGGTAAATCAGACCTCCAAGTGCTACCCCATACCTGGTCACTGGAAGCATATGTTGCCCAGGCATCAGATGGCTGCAGGGTGAAGATTACCCCAGAATTCACACAGGACAACTGTTGTGAAGTCATGGGGAGAAATGAACATCCTCCCTCACCCTTGCTGGCAACTGGCAGGTGAGAAGAAATGTGGGTATCTTTTCTTGTGTTGCAATATTCTGCCAGTTTTAAGTGCTTGGGAGGAAAATGCTGTCCCAGCACAGGGAGGTCACCAAGGCTGTGCTAGGTGCTGTCACCTTGCTCTCCCAGCCTGTTCCAGCTGAAGGTGGTGCAGGTGGGTCATGGCAGAAGAGCGCAGGGTATTTCCAAGGCACTGCAAGCTTTCTGCCTTCCCTTCCCTGGCTTTGCGTTGGCACGGCTTGAACTAGTGCAGGGGCAATAGGCTGGTCTTCTACAGGGCCAGTGCATGCGATCTTCAGTAACTCGAGGGAAGCGGTGATGTATACCAGTAAATACAAAGCTATTCCTATTCAAAGAATGTGTTTGCTGTATATACTGGGATATATAGCTAGTCTGTTCTCTGGCACTGCATGTAAGACCTTGCCTGATTAACATTTTTTGCTATGTAAATACACTAAATGTGCCTACTCTAGATATCCATGCACTGTATTGAAACCAAATATACCTGTATGTCCAAATATTAGTCAACATAAGCAAAAATTCATTTCATTTAAATATAATTTAAACCATCAAGGTTATCCAAACATCTTTGCTAATCCAAAGCCTATGTAAATGGTTGTTGCCCTGTGCTAGGCACCAAAATTGGGATTATGGAAGGACTTTCGAGAGGAAAAGTTAGTAGTATTGTTCAATGGAAAACCTCACACAGAGATCAGTACTGTGATGGTTACAGTGGTCCCATGAATCCGATGCTTATAGAGGCACATTGGCTGAATATCAGCAGTTCAGTAATTCATGCTTATTGTTACTGTAAGCAATCTCAGACACAAACTTCTCCAGCACAGTGTCAGGTTCTGGCCTTGCTGAGTATAGATTACAACGTAGTAGTTAAGAAATACTGACTTCAAATATATTTGTTGCTTATAGAGTAATCCTTGTTTATGTATTCAGCTGAAACCACAGAAAGCAATTATTTATAAATACAGTTTAACTTTTATTAAAACTTTAAAAAATGTATCTTGAAAAATTTTTGAGGGCTAAGCAAAAGTGTTAAAGCTGTCATTCTTATTCCAGTGCTCCAGGTAAAGTCATCCTTCAGTTTTCTTAAAAATCTAGTAATAACTAAAAGGTATTTCTCTAAGTAGAGCTCAGTGTCTACTCTCTGGGTGAATAATTGAATTTATTGGGTTATTCAGCACACCAATAACATACAAATAGTTAAGGATCATATGAACAGTTCTTATCTTTTGTTACCAAAGTAGAACCCAATGTTTTGTAATACTTGAAACACTTCATTTCACCTAAAATAACAAGGTTAATTTTTAAACAGATGAACAGAACTGATGGACTAGTTTTGCCAAGGGTCCAATCGTGGTTTTTAGAGGTCCGAGTGTTAATGTGATATGGACCTAGGTGTAACATGACTGTTCTCCCACGGAGCAGTGGTGAGGTTGGTGTGAAATACCTAAATGCTTGTTGGTTCAGAAAAATATTGTGATTCTCTGCCCTAGTGATTAGTACACTCATGTAGGAGGTGAGATATCTAGGGTAGGATTTCTAGTCTCCCCAAAATTGTTGGTTACGTGTGCCAACAAAGCCGCATTTAATGCAACAGGGCAGCCCGTGCGCCTGAGGTATTTCTCTTTCTGTGGGTCGGGGTACCTGTTGGAGAGGTGAGCAGCCAAGGTTGTGCCTCAGGGGCTGAGCAAGACAGAAGGTGGGCCCCTCACCCTCCAATGGCCTCAGCCACCCATTTGGCTTCCAGGTGGCACAGCTTGACTCTTACGTGTAGCTAGTTTACATTTGTGATTTAGCAATGCCAAGTGATGTGGCAATGATGATGACTAAGCAATGCCAAAGTGCAAGTGATACTAAAGCATCGATTTTGTCCTGCGATCTGCAATACCTGGTCCTACGGTGTCCGCATCCCTTGTCCTCCCCTTTTTAGGGCTGTCCTGTAGCCCACCTGCACATCCTTGCTGTCTCAAAGGGGCATGTGGTGATGGTGCAGGCAATCCGGGCTGTGGTATTTGGCTGAACAGTCGAATTGTGTCATAATCCTGGCCAACTCATTCCTCCCCCCGCAAGCAGTATGTTTCTAAGTGTATGTATGGCATGTATATGTGCACACAAATATATATCTCTAATTCTTCTATTTGAACACAAGAAGATTGAATCAATATTTATTAGATTCCAACCTTTTCAGGGTCAGGAGCAGCTTATTTTTGTGTACCTGAGCAGACCTAACACAAAGAAGTTCTGGTTTACTTACAAAATCCCTAGACATTTCTGCAAAATAAATCAATAATAAAAACTTTCTTAACTTGCCATCAGTTGGGCTATTTACAAAGGTTTTTTTCAGGAGCAGGATGAAAAGGCTGAATTTTATGTTGAGGAATTCTACTAATGAGCCTTTTTTATAGGCTCTGCACTCATTAAGGAAAATATACAGACAGGCAAATACCACGTGGCTGTATATTTCTTTCACATTAGGTATATTTATTTAAACGTTAAGTGAAACTGCTGTCCTGACAACTTGCTAAAGCAGCCATTGAGTCTATGTAATCTTGAATGCTCTAGCTTAAGTCGTTTCAAAGCCATTTGTTTGTTCAGTACCTTCTTTTGAATCTTTCATTGAACTAACTTCGCTTAAGCACGTAAATGTAGTCCATCAGGAAAGTTCTGGGATCACAGATTCTAGGTCAGTGGGAATCATTATATTTCCTCCTTAAGGCTGTGGTTTTGTCTTTGTAATACAGAGATGTAATTACCATAACTCTGACAACTTAGGATCAGAATTACATGAAGTAGAAGGCAGGATTCAAGACCTAGTATAGTAATTTTGCAGAGGTGTTTTAGTATTTTAAATTAGCACTAAAATTCTGCCTACCTCGTCAAACTGCATATGGATTATGAAACAGAATTTGGGTTCCTACGTATCCTGATAATATATATCAGTCACATAATGATCATCTAATAAGAGCTGATAATGACTGGCAAACTGTTACATCATTTTGATTACTTTGCCTTCACCGTTCTTAGTACTTTTGCACAGTACTTGTGACAAACACAACTGCTGTGTTGTGATTTACCTAGTTATTTTATTGCAAGCTCTCTCAACAAGCTCTGTCCACAGAAGTCACTGAAAGCGTTGTGCCTCTTACCTCATAATGTTCGATAACCACTACAGCTAACTTCCCTGAATCTCTAGGTGTTGTGGTGTGTTTTGGTTGGGGTATCTCTACGTGCTCAGGCACTTGCTTTCAGGAATGGCAGTCCCTTGGATGCTCCTTTTAGCACAATGCAGCCTTGGCCTAAGGAACTTGCTTTCTCATCTGGTAATTACTTCAGGAGAGGAAAGGGGAGAGGGATGCACAGGATCGTGCTGCAGTGAATAAGCAAAATGAAGAAGTCTACATGTGGTATAAGCCACTGCAAAGTGATTCACATGTTACACGCTGCACGTCAATGAGGTGCTGCCATGCCCCATGACTTCTCTTTAGCCAGTCTAGAAAGCAATTTAAGCATTTGCTTAACTGAGGGATGCCAGTGAGATAAAAGCCTTAAAGCTGAATATACGTTGTATGTTTTTCATTTTGTTTTCCTTTTTCTTCAAGACTGGAGAGTTCAGTATCATATAGAATTGATGTACAGATATTCAAGAAATCATTCTGCCTGACTTGCATTAAATCACACTGGACCTACATCTTGTCTTTTGAAAAAAGTTGGAATTACTCTGTAGGGAACGCTGCAAAATCTCCTTTGAGGTCAATGAAAGCAGTGATTGCCAAATTCAACCCATGCTGTTTATTTTCTGGCTCCCTTTGCCTTACAGTTTGTCAATTATAAATATGGTTTTTTTCCCCTTAATTATTGTCAAGTGCAAAGCCTTTTATGCTCTCCTGATTCATATATATTTTTAAATCAAATTTTGAAGGACTGTGGTGCTTATGATGAGAGATAAACACATTTCAAATCTTAATAAGCCTATTTTTATATTATGCTGCTTGAACTACAATAGTGCTAAGGGATGGGGGAGAGGAATGAAATTAATGGGTTCCTCTTGAAGTAGAAAAAATTACTCATTTTCGATAAAAGATCTTTTGATAATTTACTCTTGACTTCACTACTTGATTTATCTCATCTTCCCACATTAATTTGTTTTTAATTTTTTTCCCTTGCCTTCTGAGGTTTTCTAGCTTCAGTAACAACTCTGAGATGGTTGGATTGATGGACTAGAAATTTTAACATTTTTTGAACTAAAAGAAAAAAGAACTTAAACACTTGAGCTAGCAAGCAATAAAAACTTCACATATTAAACTAGAAATTCAAGTTTCCAGTGCCTTGATATAAGATGCTGGAAGCTGATTATTTAGTTCATCTACTCAATGTCCCTGCTAGGCGAGGATAGTTCCATAATGGAAAACTTTTCTTTTGGTGATTTGCAGAGTCTTTGGAATGGGTTAAGTATTGGTACTTCCATTGTTTCCCTTGAGATACTATTTGTAGGCTGATACGTATTGTCGACAGTAAGGTTTTTGGCTATATCAGCCTCTATTTCCCTCTTTTTTTTTCTTTTTTTTTTCTTTTTTTTTTCAAGACCTGTTTAGTTTTTTCCTCAAATGTTACCGATACCTCTCCCTAAATCCTCGTTAAAAGATTAGTCTGTGTAAACTTATCAATGTTATTACATGCTAACAAGGCCGTCTAAGTGCACGTAGTCTTATCTCATTTGTAGCCTGTTGGTGTGCTCTCAGAATAAACTATGCTGGTCAGAATTAGCAATCCTTGTAGGGCAGAAATACAGTTATGTTATTTAATATAAAGTTGAGATATGACTTTCACTATTACAATGATTTTAAGAACCTAACATGCTACTTACTGAAAACACAGAGAGATTAGAGTAATTAAAAAAGTAAAGGAAAGGAGAAAAGAAAATTGGAGTAATTGGAAGCATTAAAATTGGCCGGTGTTTCGATAGGCAAATGCTTCAATGCAGACCATGATACCTTAACTTATGATACATGAGCTTGTGCCTGGAACACAGGTGGACATTCAAGGTACTCCAGCATGATGAATGCTGATGGAAAATGGTAGAAGTTGAAGGGCAAACTGGTTTAACCCAGACAGGAATAATTCTGATGAAACTGTGGACTGCACTTAGGACTGTGAATGAAGCAAGAGAGAGGGATACTTTCTGAATTGGTTGACCAAAGGTGACAAGTGAGAAATTGAACCTACCTGAATTAAATGGTAAAAATATTCTGTCATATTCTTTGTCAACATTTTTAAAAAAAAATAAAAAATAACAAAACTCGAGGACATGTAGGACAAATAGACTTTGGCAGATCGGTTGGAGTTATTACTGAAAGGGGAAAGATCGTAACTCCGTACCCTGGAGAACTTCCTGCTGCTTTCCCCACTGCCTGTTCCATTCTTTCTTCCATTGTTTTCATCCACCCTATTCCCTTCTTGTGCACGTATGTTTCTCTGTTCCCACCTGTGTCTGAGCCAAGTTTCCTTGATTGTGCACCAAAACAAAAGGAGGTGACGCCCAAACAGCACTAGTAGGGGCCAGAATATTTGCTGAGGCACCAAACCTGCCAAGCCTGACCAGCTGATAATCAGACGGTTGCAAGAAGCAGTTTTAGCCAAGACACAGTGTGTGCTTTCATGGATGGTGGATCACGTTTTATCCTGATACATATAACCATGTGAGAATTCTAAATGACTACTGTATTAAGTAATTTAAAATATCGAGATAACTGCTAATGAGCTAAGAGCTTTTCATGTCTAAAGTGAATAGACATGAATATAGCTGAAAAAAGATTTGTAAAAAGTTTTTAGTTTTGATTGTTCAGGTCTGTTGTGTTTGTGTTGGCAGCAGCGTAGCACAAATCAATTGATATTCAATAAGAACACCGTTTCTTTCTTCTTTACTAAGAAAGATTACTTGATGTTCAAGAATACTGAATATCCATTCTCTAGCAACATTAATCTGATAGCTTTTATTAAATTTATATTGTGCAAGTGTTGAATATCAAAGTCAAATTGTTGTGCTATAATTTTTTTCTCCAGTGTATTTTAATTCTTTTCTCTGTTGTATTCTAATTAGTAAGTTATCAAAGTTATTTTGTTAATGACTGCTTGTTCCGTTTGCTAGGAAATAATGTATTACCTGCTCTTTGTTCTTGAACCTTACATGGCTGTTAAATGTTGTAAGCTAGCACTAAGAAAATTGTATGTGTACTCAGAAAAATGTAAACGTGCGTAGAAGCTGTAACCTTCAAAAGATCCTTAATTTCAGCAACTTAGAAGTGCTTGAGCAACAGCACTTTTCAAGTTATATATGACATATCCATCTTTAACATTTTCTTGGTTGCATAACATCGATGGTGAATTGGTTTTGAACAATTAATATTTAATCGCATCTTAATTTAAGTTCTTCTTTTCTATAATCTGATGCCTTAAATCTTTGGTGTTTGTATACAAATATTTTTAAAGCTTTGCTACCCAAAAATGGATTTTTTATTTAATGAGGATCTCTAAATTTGTGTAGCTTTTATTTTTATTTAAGGCAGTCTGAGAAAGTATAACTTTGTCTCCTTCCTAGGTGCTTGTAGCCTTCAAATGTTGACTATTACATTAATGCACACCTACTCTCTTTTCCACAATTTGCTTTTTAGTCAATTCTTGGCTGAATAGCACATTTTCTGTGATTTTTGTCCTTCCTTGTTAATTAGTTCCTGAGCAATCACCGATGATGTTCCATTTTTCTGAGATATTTAGTTTGTTGGAGTTATGCATGGCATTTAAAGCACCTGTCCTAGATTCTCAGATTTTCTGGTATACCCTGTATTTAAAGTAACAAATATAAACGCAAAGGAGGAAAAAAGCAGCCTGTTCCATGTCATAGCTTTTTTAGTCTCAGCTCTTGTCTTTTAAGTCATTTTTCCATTTCCATGACTCAAGGGAAGATATGAGCTCTGCAGCTGACTCTGGAAGGTCAGTGGCCTGAGGCTGCTCTGAGGAACGAGCGGAACGAGCCCAGCACTGTGGCTGCCTCTGTGGCAAACCCTACTCACAGCTCTTCCCACATTCAGAAGGTTCCTGTGCCTTTGCCCGTAGT
This sequence comes from Cariama cristata, assembly GCF_000690535.1. Taxonomy (NCBI): domain Eukaryota; kingdom Metazoa; phylum Chordata; class Aves; order Cariamiformes; family Cariamidae; genus Cariama; species Cariama cristata. The sequence goes on from NW_009593213.1 coordinate 53,680, forward strand.
TGGAGTTGAGGAGGTTTTTCAGATCACAACAAATAGCTTAGTTAGGGTAACTTGGCCTGTAACCGTACAGGCAGTGAATGCATCTCCTGGAAGACTGGTGTCATTTCCACGGGGGGCTGGGGGGAAAGGGAAAAAAAAAAAAAAAAAAGAAAAAAAAAAAATCCCCCTAGTAAGTGTCCTTTCGCATTATTTTCATAATTCAAGTCAATTCATTGTGTTGCAGTTTTGTCTTGAAATCAGCTTAACCTTAGATTGAAGTACCAATTACGTATAACACCACCAGAAGCAGTCCTCACCACATTGTCAGCACACTTCTTCCGTCTTGCCTAAACCATTGCTACATCGCTGAATTTTTGCTACCAAAATTTCATGCCCTGGTATATCTATGCCTGACAATAAGTGCTTGAAATGGTCTGTAACAGTGTAGTAGAGAGGACTGCCAGATAAAGTTTGAATCCATTTGGGTGTTATCTTTCAGTGAGTTTTGCTAAATGGTAAGATTTTAAAGAACTGTTCAGAAGAAATGTAGGCGTAGGCAAATATCAGCTCCCCTGGCTCAGGCGTTCATTTTTGTCTGCTCAGCTAGAGTCTTTTGACAGCTCTCTAGATGCTGCCTGTATATTGTCGGTAGGAGTACTGAGGAGACCAGTTAGATCAGTAAAACTGTGTTAACTCAATCTATATTTGACTGGAATTTTTGCAGACCTTTAAAACGTTATGCCATCTATTATGTCCGCTCACTTACTGAAATCTATTCTAATTGATGAAAGGGACGGTAAACTTTGCAGGAATAGGTTCTGGCTTGCTTGCTTTACTTACTGTAAATCTCCATAGGCTAGTGATGGAGACAAGCATTTAGATGCTCATTAAGCTGATAGGGAAGAAATCAACACTTTGTTAAGCCTCAGACAATATTGGTAGATAAGTAGGAGTGCGTTGTAACTTTAAGGGAAGAGGAGAGGTATGAAGATGTATGTGGTTTTGAATAGCTTAACTTTCTTTTTTGTTTCTCCAGTGGCTTCATTTTCCAGGTGATGCTGTTTGCTTGAAAGAGAGACTACTCAGGTCCCATATATAAGCACAACTGCATAATTAAAAAGACATATTCATCTGCCATTGTTTGGCTTTTGTAAAAGTTATTGTATATTCAGGCTTAATAAAAGAGCGTTATGCATTTCAAAATAAATTTTTCTTTTCTCACAAATTTAGGCAACCAAAGCAATTTCTGAAAATTTTCCAGGCATATAGTGTGTTAGCAAGGGTCGTATCTGAGCTTAATGTCAGAAGTCTAGTTGAAGGAAAACGGTGGAATGGTAAATAACAAAAGACAAGACTCAAATATCAAATGAAAAGGGTGTGTCAAAAGGGTATGAATTGGCTAGATTTAGATCTTACAGTTTTGAAAAGCATATTGAATTTTACAAATGTTTCTCTCATACATTTTTAATGAGCAGAAGTAATCAGAATGATTTTCAGTCACAGAGGAAAGTTATGGCAATACTGTCCTTTACTTCAATATGTGTACTGGCTTTAAAAAAAAAAACAAGTCGGATGCAAGAAATGCCCTATAAGTTTATAAAAGAAATGAGCATGGGCTGTAAAGAGGCAGACTCAATCTTGCTCAGTGAAAACTGTGTGAAAATGTAACCTTCCCATCGCCAGTTCAGCTTTGCCATTCTTTTAGAAAGTCCCAAGAAAGAGACATCTATTTTCAGAATGGAAATATTTGCATTGTAAAGATTGCAGCAATTTTGTCAAACCATTAGAATAATCTCTCTGACTCTCTCTCTCTCTCTTTTTTTTCCTCTTAAATCTTTTTCTTCTCTTTTTATGCTACTCATTTTGTAGTTTCATGCAGTTTTAATTTGGAGGAGAGTTATTTAAAAAGCTATGTCTTAATGTTCGGGTTTCTTTTTCTTCTGTTTGCGGAGTTGTTTCTTTACTTTCTAAGAGGTGGTGGTTAGGGTTTCTCTTTACTTAATTACCAGTGGGGAAAATGGCATCTGAAAAGTCAGAGTAGTATTTGTTTCCTATGTGATCATCTGTTCCTGCTGTTTATGTTTCACCTGGATGCCTAATCCTTTTAGCAGTGCTGAAGATTGTGAAGTTACAGACAAGGGATTACAGCTCCAGGTGAGGGATAAGCAGTTGATCAAATGAATGAAGGAGAAAAAGAGATTGTTTCAATGCAAATATCCCCTACTAACTAGGGCTCGGGAGAAGAACTGAGAAGAAATATGATTAGGAGTCTCTCTGTCTCGCTCAACAGGATTTCTCCCCCCCTTAGCAGTGCTGAAGATTGTGAAGTTACAGACAAGGGATTACAGCTCCAGGTGAGGGATAAGCAGTTGATCAAATGAATGAAGGAGAAAAAGAGATTGTTTCAATGCAAATATCCCCTACTAACTAGGGCTCGGGAGAAGAACTGAGAAGAAATATGATTAGGAGTCTCTCTGTCTCGCTCAACAGGATTTCTCCCCCCCCGATCATAAGGAATTAAAGCCACTTTTAAAATACAATTGTTCAGGAGACTGGAATACCTGTACAGTTAATACCATACTCCTGTGCCAGCTTTGTGAATGTTTTTCCTCTCATTTGTTATATATATGTTTGGTTTAATATTCCTTTGTATCAGAATTTCATGAGGTCAAGAGCTAAGGATCAGAAGAAGGATCTGCCAAGGGTGTATGGTCAATGTTTTCCATGGCTTTGCTTGCAGAAATAGAATCATAAAACTATAGAATTGTTTAAGTTCAAAAGACCTTAAAGATCGAGTCTAACCATAAACCTAGCACAGCCAAGCCCACCACTAACCACACCTACTCGCCTTTTAAATACCTCCAGGGATGGTGACTACCGCTTTGCTGGGCAGCCTGTTCCAATGATTGACAAC
>NW_009593214.1:0-36124 GCF_000690535.1 Cariama cristata
ATATATATTAAAAAAAAGAAAAAGCACCTATTTTAGAATTGCTTTTATCTTGGATTGTCACTATTGAGAACATGCAATCTGCTTGCCAAACCCAAACCGTATCCCTAGACTATCCAGCTGTTTTATTTTTGAGGTACCTATCACCTACTTACCAAATGCAAAGCTGATGCTGCAGAATAGCGCCTGGCAGCCCAGCTCTGCCACTGCCCCGCTTTCCATTGACCTCCGCTGGACAAAGCACACAGGTTAAGTTGAAAATGTGATTACAAACTTTACTTAATCAGGACTTCTGTATATTTTGCTATTTTTAACAAATCCTCTTGTGTTCTAAGGTACAATTGCAGCATGCATTATATGGGCTTGTAACTCCTGAAATGTATTCATACTGAAGGGCTGCAGTTCCTTTTACCATGTGCAGCCAGACCAATTCTCTACCAGACTCTCTCAATAAGTCAAAGTTGACTTTGTAAGTAACGTGTATTCATTGGAAATCTGGGCTAAGTATTTTACAAGTTGTTGCATATCTGTTAACCCTAGCACCTTTCACCAAGTATCGATTAATTTTATCAAAAGTAAAATAATTAAAATTATGATCTTGTTCCCACTGACAAAGGGACAGGAAGATGCTGTCAGCATGACGGCAGACTGTTCTGAGATCATGCTGACTTACACCCCTGCAGCTCTGGTTGGTATCCGTTATTGGTAGGAAAGAATGCATTTTACCAGCAGTTATTTATGGTCAAGTGTTACAGAAGTTCTGATGTTTAGTCCCCCTATCTGCTAACCTGTACTGCACTGATGGCTTAATTCATAACCTCATGAGGAGGTCTGCCTTCCAAACCATTGATCTCTCTATTTCCCTGTGCTTTCTACACCAGAATACGTTTAGAAGTGGAGTGAGAAACTGAGTCCTGGGATTTGAATATTTTTTGAAGAGTATATGAAAAATCCTCTTTAAAAATTAGCACTCCTTGAAAGTTTCAGGGGAAAGTTTCAAAAAACTCTTTCGCAAGTGGGTTGCTTTTTGGACTTAGCTGGATTATCATTGCACTGTTCTTTCTGTGGCTTCCAGTTAGAAAGGACTGAGCATTTGTTTGCTTCTCTCAACTTCATGTATGAGTTATCGTTTAATTGCTACCACTGCCGATTATCTAAAACTGCGCATAATACCCATTATTAAAGATGTATGTTGTGTATTTGTGACTAACCCCCACTGATTAGACAAACGCTCATGGTGTTTACTTTGGTTGTAACCCTAAGTGTGTTTTCACTTCAAACGCAGGCTTAAGCAATGTATTCATTTCACCTTATTTTTAGAAGATTGTCAGTTTTGTTGTTTCCGTAGCTATGGAGCCCACGTAAGGAAGCCGTGGCCTTCCATTACCCAGCTGTTGAACTAAACCCCTTCTGGAATCCCCATTATGTCCAGCTGTTGGGGTCAGATAGCTTCAGAAAGCAAGTGTATTGCTGCGATACCAGGGAGTCTCTACAAGGACATGTATCACTTCTGAAAGAGCAACGTGGGCCTCGGAGGTTCTGTTTGATTTAGTTTCAAGGGATGTTTTTAAAGCTGTGGAAGACCCAAAATTGCCCTTTACAGGCTGGTTGTCCCATTCTGAAAGAGCGGGTTTGAATAGTGCAGATGGGTACACAATTTTCCTCAACAAGCTGTGCCAGGGCTTGATGAGCAACTAAAAAAGCAAAAGACACAGATGAGTGTCTCTGGGAGATTTGGTGTATTTATGTTAAACAGACCCATGCATTTCACTTGAAAGAGAAGCACACCTGGTCTTGTTGGCCAGATATTTGGCAATAGCCAGATTATCTTTCGTAATTGGAAAATATTTTATGTTATGCTTTTTTTAAAGTGAACACCAATGTTACATTATTTTTATGTGCCAAAGGGCCCCATTTTACTGGCACACATCCAGAAGGTTCTTAGATTTGATAAATCTGAGAGGGAATAAGCCTTGTGGTGGGATTGCTGATATCAGGCACAGATCATACAGATACAAATTGCATTATCTAGAACCTTTTTATTCTGATTTTGGGTTTTGAAGTCATGGGAGAGCCTGGCAGACTGTTGATGCAAATTAGGATGTGGAATTAGGGTCGTCGTCTATTGATGTCTCAATTCTCTACAAGTGAAATAGCGATGATAGCTGTTTCTTTGTGCCACTCGTTGTCCACCTTCTGTATTTAGGGTGTCAGATCACTGCAGGAGGAGACTCTCTCTTTCTAGGTGTGTCACTACTTAGCTCTGATCTTATTTTTGTTTTATATGACACAAATAGCAAGTAGTATAACCAACATAAAAGCTTGTCTTCAGTTTCTGTTCCTAAAACAGCAGCAGGGGTATCAAACGGTGTCTACAAAATAGAGGGTGCGGACTTTGAGCGTGGATATTGAGGGGAAGAGACAGCTTTGTGGGAGCCTTGCTGAAAGGAGGAGTGTGTTTGGGGAGAAGGAGAGGAGGTTTGGAAGGGAGGAAGGAGAAACTGCCCCTCATTGAGGGAGGAGGAATGTCTGGGGATGGGGTGTTGCGTAAAATCTTCAGCAGAGGACTGAAAGAGGGCATTTAAGGCTGAGGATTGGGAGCAGGCTTGCTGGCAGTGCTGGCCGTGTTATTTTACAGGCTGGTGTCACTGCCAGCAGTGGTGGTATCGCTTTGGCCTTAACTCATTTCTGGTGAGTGGTGACATTGAAGAGGAATGCGTAGATCTTACCTCTCCTCCGGGCAGAGGATTTGGGCAGGCACCTCCAGCACGCGGTGCCTCCTGCTTGGGGTCTACACCACTCTGGAGATGTCTCCATCTCCTGACCAGGAGGGACAAGTGGGTGTCCAGCTTACATTATCGGTTCCTATGTGGTGGTGAATTAAATGGTTCCTCTTGCCCTTGTCAACACCATTCCTTCCCCAACAAGAGGTTTTCCCAACCCAGAAGGTAACGGACAAAAACCAAGACTGAGAACAAAACAATTTTTTCACACTGTATTTTTGCCTGTTTTATTTATGCTTTGCCTAGAAGTGTGTCAGCATTTTCAGGAAAGACAACAAGCAGACTGTTTCATCCCATTGATAGTTTGATTTTTTGCAGATTTCTGCACTATTGTTCTTTTACAATAAAAAATAATTTGGATTTTTTTTTATTATTCTTGTAATACATTTTTTGTTCATGACAATCTATGAGTTTTTCCTACCTGGTTTATGTTTTTTTGAAAAACAATTGTTCCTGGCTTTTTATTTTACTTTTTTGTGACCAGCATTCACCCACCTTGTCCTATAAAAATTAAATCAGATGGATCATGTCAGAGATTAGCTGAGCTGGGACAAGGTATATTCTTTCTTAATCTGCAATGCTGTTGTAAATGTAAAATGTTTTGGTTTTTTTTCCACACAGTTCCTATGAATACACTGCTTGAATGAGCAAAAAGGTATGTCGTTTTAATCGGAGGACTTGTATGAGTAGTGATTACTTTTTTTGCATTGAAATATGAGCCTCGGTTACCTAGAAGAAAATGTTCTGTCTCTGCATGGGCTTTGCTAGACTGTGCATTCAAAGTGGACTTCTTTCAGGACCCTTACATTCATTATAGTTCAGAATTGCCTTAGCGGGTGGTCATTTTTTGCAATACACCTGCCTTGATTACACACAGGGACACAAATTGTCAGGAGGCAACCCTGAAGAGCAACCAGTGTTGGCTTAACAGTGCTCCTGGTGATAACTACAGGAATTATACCATTGATTTCAATGGGAACAGAATGAAGGCAACGGTAAGTACTTCTGGAAATGTTACCCCACATTTTTAATCGATTGTATTTAACTATAGCAGTTAATAAAAAAACTCAAAAGATAAATAATATTAATAATCAAGTTCTGGCTGCTTAAAAAAAAGGGGAAAATCCTTTAAAATCATGTAAAATAAAACCTGCTTTTTTGTAAACAGGCAATACTGAGTAAGCAGGAATTCATGGTCCCATTTAGATGTTAATTGTACTTGGAATATTTGAATGAGGATTGGTCATAGGCCTAAAACACCTAAATACTTTAAAATATATTCATAAATAATCATTCTTTATACATCATAATTGTTCTTACTGCATGTCAAAAACATGGACTTCTACATTCCCCAAGAAAGAAAAATAAGGGATTGTTTTTGCTTTTGGCACAAAAAAGTAAAAATAAAGAAGTAGCACCACCCTAAAGGGAGTGCATGGAATACTACCAAATTGGTCTTTATTTGCCTTAGCTTTTTTTTTTTTTTTACAAAAGTCTTAAATATAGGTTAATATGTAAACAGTGTGCACGCACTGAGAGTTTGATCCTGGCCTGTTGAAATTAACGTCAAATTTCCCATTAACTGCAGTAGTGCAGGATCAAGCTCCAAGTTAGTACGGTACGTACAAGCCTAAGTCGTTGAGGGAGCCGTGGATTCAGGAAAGCAAAAGCTCAGGTGCTCATTTCAAAACCAGTTGCTGGAGGAATCAGACTTTGCAGCAAAAACCTTCCTGCACATGTTGGAGTTTTCTTGATGGAGAGGGTATTCATTTCCTGCCAACAGTTCTGCTTTCCCTCTCCTTGCAGTGTACCGTCTGCCAGACGGTAGGCTTTCATACTTAGTCACATAACGCCTGTAAAGACACAACATGGTGGTCTGGCATTAGCAAATTTATGCAAAATCTGTAGCCTGTAGAGATAAACACTTTTCATACGGACAAGGTCACACTTCCACAATGTGTAGGTATAATCAGAAGTTGGTTTAGTATCCGCAGAATAACAGATACTGTTTTCTTAGGATTTCCTGGAGATCCTCAAGTTCTTTAATTCCCCTCAGGCTTACCATCTTTTAGATCAGAAAAGGCCGAATGGAAATTTGGCACAGGCTCTGCAAATGTTATCACCCTTAGGTCTTGGCAAATAGGGATTAGGAGGGAGCAGTAAACGCAGCTTCTCACACGGCAATGCAATTACTACTCTTTGGCTACTGGAAAGCATCTTTTTTACCTTATTGTGCAGTTGTTTAGCATTGAGGAAAGTTGGTGCCTTAATAAAATATGATGGAACACGATGGTTGCAAGAGCTTTACGCACCAGGTACTTCTGTTGACGCTGGTAAATAGCAGATGATGCCGACAACTTTCCGTTTCAGCTAGTGTATGGCTATGCGCTTCCTCTCTCAACAATGTAATAGAGAACTACGGCTGGCAGAGTTTCAGGTCACCGTCGGAAGGGATCAAACACGAGGGGACCGGTGTCCTCCCACTTTCAGTTAGCTTACTTGCAAAACCAAATTAGAAAATTGGACTAAAGTGCACATTCAGAGTAAGCTGTGATCTTCAAAAGGTCCTTTCTGAATCTCAGGGGTGAGGGACAGGGAAGAATGGGTTAGTAGAGAGGTTGGTGTGTGTAACCACCAAAGCTGCACCTGATTGTCTTAGGCTGAAATTTGGCCTCTGTTGTTAATCTCTCGTGGCTGTGAACACCAAAAGTTCCAGATTCAGCAGGTGGCTGGAAGGAAGCCTCAGAAATTGTGTGCTCTTAGTTCTTACCTGAACGGAGACTCGACTCTGTCCATCTGCATACAGACTAAAAATGGGTACTCTGAAAACTGCACCGTAGAGATGAAGTCTAATGTCGTTTCTACTTCCAAAGTGGTTTCCATACCAGTTTTTACAAAGAAGGAATCCACCTCAGTGTTACCAGCTATAAACATGGCTACCCTGCAAATAAATTCAGGCGTTACAATTAATTCAAAACACTTTAAGAAAGAGGAAATGAAATTGCCAACAGTCCTACCATCTGTACATAAAAACTGCCCTCAAAGGAGCCTATTCTTCAGGTAAAGGTATATAAATTCAAATGAGACCAGTAGGAACTGGTATTACCCAGGTGAAAAGGAAAAGAGAAGTACAAATGTTCTCCCATGCACATAACTGTTGTTTAATTTTAACTCATCTGCAAGGTCTTTTACATTTAAATACTTCTCACTGGGACTACCGGGGGTCAGGAGGCTGGGCTCTCTACAGCTGTAGCGCGTGCCGGGAGTATCTCACCGATTCTTGACGTTGGTTTTGGATTCCCTGTACCACAGGCTGAACTCCATCCCTCCTGAGATGTCGATGGCCCGGCCGCCCAGGAACTCCGCGCTGGCCCTCGGCCCGCACTGCAGCTGAATCTCCTAGAGCCGTCAGAAAGCACAGGTAACCCCCCCGTTACCGGCTGCAGACCTCAGTGGTTTCCTTCCTCCCTTTTGTACTGCGTTTTGCAGGAACAAAAAGCACAGAGGGCTTTTATGAAACAAAACACCCCTGATGTACCTAGAAAAGGGGATGAAGCTAAGGCGAGTGCCTTGCATCCTTCCCCTCTCCCCTATGGGCCAGCTGGCATAATTTCTGCAGGAGTATCACTGCAAGGAATATCATGGCCTCTGTGTCCAAGAGCTACCACGCAAGCCTCACGGAGGCTCTGCTGGCAGTCCAGCTAAATCAGATTAATCTGATTAAACCCAGCAATGGTGCGGTGCAGTGCGACTTCTTCAGCACAGCCCAAGGCAGCCCCATACTGGCAGTAGGATGCAAAGGGCAGCGAGCAGTCGTGCAGCGTGTAGTGGCTCCAAACCCACCGTACGGCAGGAATTACGTCTTCAGTGGCTGGGTGGCCAAACCCATAAACTAATCTGCCCTTAATTGCCACTGTGAATTGGCATTTAATGCATTTTCCATCAACCATCAAGTGTGCTTATGGCTTCTTGAAACCTCTACGGCCGGACTGGAAACACATCACGTGGAGTCCATTTCGGAAGTGATAATATAGCTCAGGGTCATGGCAACCCATTACTTTTAAGTTTTGACACACAGCCAAGATTTTAAGGTTCACTCAGCTTGGCAATCTAACTCACTTAGAGTTAGAAGCAGTTGTCCTGCTTCCCTAAGAACTAGTGGATTAATTCACTGTTTTAAAAAAAAACATTAATTTGGCAAAAGTTTCTTTTGATCATGTCCCTCAGGTACAGGACACTTCCTCCTCTCTCCCAGCTGGTTTTCTCCCTCCGCCCGGGTTTCTGTGCCTGTGGTATTCTCAGCACTAGCCACGCTGCAGGCATTTGTAGGACGTGTGGATACCCAATTTCCTTCCCCTTTTTGATGTCCAGGCACTCTAAAATCTCTCTTCTCTTCTTAGCCATTCGGTAGCCCAGTGGTTCCAGCTAATGCTCTCCCAAGATTTAAGAAAGCAGCAAGCAGAGACAGTCTGGCTTCCTAATCCCTGTAGCAAGGAGCAACATTTGGGGAGGTTTTTATTCAGAGCATTAAGGTTCTCCTGCCGTATTCGAGGACTTGGATAATTATGGTGGCTGAGTATGGTTACTTCACCTTTTAGGATAAATAAGCAATCTCTGAAACAATCCCCTGGCAGAACCAACTTGGCAGTCAGTTGCTGCTGAAGTGGGCTTGAGATTTAATGTAAGAGTGTAGTGGGCTGGCTGTGGCTTGTAAATCCAGCCCGCCCTCAGCAAGTGTGGTCATATTGTGCTCTGATTTCTTATTTTCACCCAAGTGAAAAATCATGGGTTGGAATTGTGGCCTTTCTGAAGCCAAAGGGCGGTTTTCTGCTGACTGCAATGGGGCAAGGAATACTTTCCTTGTCGGTCTGTATAGGTGTGGAGATAAAGCTTGTTTTACTTTATTTCACTTTGCTTTTAATGGGGACTGAATTGGTGGGTAGCTGGTAATGAGCGAGGAGGTAACAGTATACATTCTGGCAGACATGTACACATAACCAGAGGAGCAGATATTTTTAGATGCATTGTCAAATTGCACCTAATAATATTAGAGTAGGCTTGGTTTGCAACCTCTGCATGGTTTAAGGCTTTAAAGGCTACCTAGAATTAAGTCAGGTTTGTCACTGAAACCAGCGGAGAAGCTAAGGAGCACTTGTCTTGTGTTTTACTAGCTCATCTATTTCCTTATTTAGAGCTCAGTCCTGTCCTTCATCTCATGTCCAAATCCAGTCCAGGCTGATGGGAGGTGTAAATCACAGGGACCCAGCCTCCTCAGGAGCAGTATTTTCCTTTCCCTTCCTATTTTAAGCTTTGTGTGTCATTTGCAGTGGAAAATGTGATCTGAAAGATCAGAATCGGTAGTTTGTTACTGTTTAAAATGCTCAAACGTGCTATGTTTCAATAAAAAAGAAGTTTTCTTATGTACTGCACTGACAGTGCTACTGTAATGCAAGGCAGAGACGGCTGAAACAGGCACTTCTTTGGGAACTGGCTATCATCCACTGGGCTCTGGCTTTCAAATGGTTTCCCTGACCTATTAATACAGGATTTAATTTCTCTGTGCTTCTGGCAGGTGTGTTGCCTAGGAGAAATATTAACACTACTGAACTTTAATGCAGGTGACTTAGGAGTCTCAAAAACAGTTTTATGAGAGCTGCTCATTTTAGAGAGGGAATTATAACTTCTGGACGGTGGTTCTTAGCCCTCAGACAACACTGTGAGAACTGGCAATGGCTGTAAAATACACTCTGACTTCAGTTTGTGGAGAAAAGATGTTACAGATGGTGGGTGGGAGCGTAAACTTTAGAAGCAATATTATTAACTTGGAGATCACCTCTCCAAAATGTGCCTGTTGTGATTACTGCAGTTGCAAAGTTAACAAAAGTAAACTATTTTCCGGGGGGGAGTTATTTGGCAGAATTGACAGCATTTTGAATACAACTCATTTTTGGTCTTTCTGTGCACAATGATCCTTATAAACAGCAATAGGGAAGCAGAACTTTTCCAATATTTAAAAATCAAAATGAGGCTGCACCAATGCAAAAATTGCAACCCAAATATTGCACAAGTTCTTTTCTGACAATTCAATTGCCCCGTTTTGAAGTCCCAGTTTTGGCTTCCAAGCCATCCTTTTGATGTTGGATCTCAACTGTGCTGTCTGTAGCTTACGTTTGGTTTTTGCCTGTTCTGAAATCACACTGCGGCCAGCTGTGGCACACTGGGGTTTGGTATCATAGAATGGGCACTGCTTCCCATGCCTGGCTTTCTTCTCTGAAGGAAGATAAATCCACGTTTGGATTTGTATGGGGCTTTGTAAATGAATTTGTAAAGGGGCTTATGTTCTGGGCAAGGCCTGTCCGTGCTGGCCAGGGGAAGTGGAGGTAGTACTTAACTATCAAGAAGCTAGATTAATTATGCCTCTCTTGCCCTGTTTTTCCTCAGTTCCAGTGTTGCACCATTCACACATCCATTCTGATGGTGTTTTCTGGTACAGTTGTAATCACAGTTCAAGAACTTGACAGGTGAAAGCATTTCTAATGAAGCTGAACTGGGTTATGTGGATAGTGCCCAAACCGTGTTGATGTTGCTGTTGGCCTGGAATGTAGCTGTAAAACCATTCTTGGAAAGATGTGCTGTGTTTAAAGCACAGCTCAGCCTGAAGCTGTATTCAACAGTGCTTTAAACGTTTTTTTTTGCCTTTGTGGGGTGTAGAGGTAAGAACGAGTACGTTTTTGGTTGTGAACACACACTTTTGGAGCTTAGGCAGCTCTTTGGTGGCAACCCAAGAGAGAAAGCAGGGTGGGATCCCATCTCATCACACTGCTGCCCAGCCTTCCAGAGAGTCAGTGACTGGCTGAAAATCTTACATCCTAGTACTGTTAAAAATGGCACACAGCCCTGGTGTGCCCCAGACTTCTGTGAGGTTCTCCAAAGACGAGGAGTGGAGAATCTGCTGGCTGGCCAAGCTCTTGGGGTGCCTGGCCAGCTGATTCAGCCAGGGTATGTATGGAGCTTGGTGCATGCCCAGCATTTGGAAATATTTAGTTCTGTAAACACCATGCTCGTACGCTCAGAACTGGACACGATTCCCTTTCTCACCTCTGCATCTGTTTGTTAAATAGGTCATGGTAACGTTTTTGCCCATAATCTGCGTGTGAACTGTAAAGCATTGTTGGAATGAGCTTTAGTTAGCCAATTTGTGCACTACATGGGAAGCCCTCTAGACTTCTAATACCGTTACAAAGGGGCTGAGCTGGGTTCAGGACGGGGACAGCTGTCATGTGCAGGGGGTGTTTCTCTGTAATTTTGATCAGAGTGGATTTTCTCATCATCTGCTTTTGGCATTTTCTTTTGCCAAGAATTAAAGGGGAAAAGTAGAAAGTAAAGTTTGAGCCTGCAGATGTTTCATGAGCTGAGTGCTGCTGTTAAATCCACATGTTCTAAGGAGATCCCTGCTTGGGAAGAACAAAAATATCAAACCAAAGGCTGGCCCTGCACTTTCAGAGAGACGTCTAGATTTTTAGTCCTCCAATAATGCATTATGTAGCAGGCTATATTTGTGTATGAGTCTGTATTTTAGTACAAAATTAACAGATCATTTGGGGTGACAGTTGCATAAAAACTGTGTAATCCTCATTTTAATTCCTCATTTTGCCTAGCAATAAGCATTTGAAATTTGGAGCTCTTAGCATCGTTCTTTGAAGGTTAGTTATCTGGGAAAGTTTGAGTACCAGTGACTCATTCAATCATTCAGTACCTGACAGTTCTTGTCTAATTGGACGTAAAGTCTCTGGACAACTTGTGAAGAGGAAAACTTAGCTGGTCACATGGGACAATACTGTATTACAAGAAAATGTGGGAGGGGATGCCACAGCTGACAGCAATATGAGTTTTCTACAGGAAACTCAGTTGGATTTGCTTTTATTCAGTGTTACTTTGTTATTTCTAGAATGATACGTGTTCTCACCTTTGTTCTACACTGCTTTTCATGTGATTTCATTCTGGGTTTTAATACCTGTAACTTTTCTATTGCTCTCATAGTAAGAGAAGCCTGTGTAACATTGATCGGGTTTATCAGCATTGAAAAGAAAGAAAATAAGATGTCCTGCAATAACGGTGTGGGGGAGGGAGCATCTGTGCTTAAGAGACAGAAAAAGAAGCCAACAGTGTGCTATTAGTACCTGTGAGTAATCTGTCAGGAGGAGAAGTCCTTTCACCACGTTAATGGGATCTCCAGTTGCTGAGAACATTTTGGACATTAAATCACCATACCCTTGGAAAAATGTAACTGGCCTGAGTTGGACATCGAACAGAATGGCTGACATGCCAGCAAAGGAGTCCAGGTTTTCCTCGCCTTCATCAGGAGTTGCAGCTATTATGGACTCCAGACCCTGAGCTTCAATCACCACCTAAGAAGCAACAGTAATACACAGTCAATGAAAAAACTCTGCCTGACCTAGGCTGTTAACAACCCTACACATTCTTGTAATGTCTGAGAACCTAACTCTAATTTATGTAGTTGTAGATTAAAAAGCATGAGGTTAAGACTTAAGGGAACTAGGTAGAGCAGCTAGAAAAATGGAAAATAAAATAACCTCATGGCGTGTTTTTTCCCTTTAGATGCAGGCAGATTTTGCCCACATGCAGATCACAATCCCGTGCCTACTTTTCTTTCAAACAAATTTTCATCATTCATATGACTATTTTCCACAGACAGTTGGGAGCAAAACCTGAAGATGTTCCACTGTACAATTTTTGCCTTGTAGAAATTTAGGAGGATTATAATATTGAAGGTACTTGCCAACATTAAGAAAAGTCCAAAACAGAGGCATCTCATTTAAATCTCTTTGATTCGTACATTTGATCTACTCCTTGTATTTCCATTCTGTTACACCCAAAAGGCAGGACTTGATTTTACAAACTCGCAAAGCTTTTACTGATTGCACCAGATAAACAGTATAGGCTTTAACCAAAGGCAAAACTTGATATACGATACAGAACAAAAGACCTGTCTTTTTGGTTAGGGCAAACATGTGCCTCACTGGCTGTTGTGAGTTCCTTTATTTCTTGTTACTGGCTTGTTCTCTGCCCAGTGCAGCAAACCTTATGGTCTTAAGCATTCGCTGAATTGATTTAGAAGCTGTAAGAAGAGGACCACACACTGGCTTAGTTTTTATGCACAGTGTGGCAGTTACCTGGCTAGCATGAAGTTCAGCATTTCTATTGAAAATATGGATGTTCATGTTACTTCTCCTTAAAATGCCAGAGCCTGAATAGAGGATGTCAAGGCTGTACGTGGATGATACGTCAGGACCACCTTAATTAAAAAAGAAAGAAGGTACCTGTGACTCAACTAGTGGATTAATCAAATGTTTGGGAATACAAACAGGGTTAAAAGGCAGTTTCATGGTTACATACGTGTAATGTAGCCGGAGTAGGCAGAGGAAGAGCCTGTCTTGGAGAAGCGATCATAGTTATGAGCCCGCATATCCTTCAGAACTTGCCGAACTGTTTTGCTGTGGTATTTCAAAACAAACAAAACCACAGAGACACAAAAATGTTATGGTACCAAATGTATTACTGTTCCACAGAAATACCAAATTTGAGAGAGTGTGAATTTCCCAATAGGAAAGAGGGTCTTCAAAACTCTCACATTTTCCCACTAAAAATCTGCCCTGACCCAGAGTCTCTTTTCCAATTTCAGCTACTCCCTGCAGTCAGAGGTATAAAGGCAAGCAAAGGTCTTGCTTGAAAATTAATGGTGTTGAGAAGAAGAGCTATTTTGATTATTTCCATTCTAGTGCTGTGATGTTTAAAATTTTTCTCGTTCACTGGTTCTTAAGATATAAAAGCAAGGGCCTCAGTAAGAGAATTAAGACCAACAGATGACATTTCTTACAGTAATGCAAGTTAGATGCCTAATTCTTATTTGTACCTCTGAAAATGTGAAGAGCTATTAAATGAATGTCATTGAAATGCAGAGATTTATTCTGAAATATCAATACTTAAAAGTGACACAAAAATCAGACGTCCTTTCATACTCTCCTTAAATTTTACAGTAGTAAGTCATGAGAACCTGTGTGTTCTTTGGGTTTCTGCAAAGAAGTAAAGATGAGCTGTATTTATTTATACTGAACTTAATGTACCTTGAAGGCATTTCAAAGTGAAGTATATCTTGGATCATGGAGAGCATGTACTTGTTCATTTCCAGAGGCAGTTCACCAATGGAGAGCAGGATGTTTTTCACTTCCATGTAGGATGGGTTACTGTTTAAGATGATAGCAGCTGCAGTGGTTCGCACTGTCTTTTCGTGGACTTTACGATTCTGGTGGTATATCCTGTTCATTGTTTCCTTCACCTGGTCGGGAAACAGGTTCTTCAGTCAGTGCTCACACAGATGACTGGGCAAAGTACAGATTGGAATCTTGTTTATAATATCAGCTTAAGCTAGCTCCATAGCTAAGGCTAAAACATAAGGATATGTTTTCAGCACTGTTTTTCATGGTCCTTTTGGAATGTATGAGACATGTATAGCACAGTGACCACATGGGCAAGTGGGGCATCTGCTATGTTCTCTCAGCCACAGTCCAAATACAGCCTTCCACACTGATTTGCACAGCGGGGCTGTAAATAAGTAGGAGCACTAAGATCAAAGGACTGTGGCAGTGGTAAGATCAAGAGAGAGATTTCCTCGACTGCTGAGGGAATATCTACTTTAAAAACCCCCAAGATTCTTGTGATTTTAATTTTCTAGACGGTGCCTGCGGTGGCCTCATGTCCCTGCAAAAGTTGTGACACATCTTTGTCACAGGTAAGTCCACGCAGAGCCACGTAGCCCCACTGACGGAACAGCCTCCGGCACGTCCATTGCAGAGCAGCACCCCGACAGCCGCAGTCACGGCCGCCAGCAGTAGGTGTGAAATAGGATGCAGGGTAATGCAGCAGAGGCAGGACCTCATGTTCTGCTCTTCCGTGTGTCTTCTCTTACTCTTGGAGGCTGCAAGGTAAGATGCAGCTGTTTTACCCTTCTCTTACTTCATGCATCCTCCCTGGCTATGTGAAAGCACAAGAAAGGAGAGGGGTTATGCAGGTGCCCAAGTGTTCCTAACGTCTCCTGGACATCACCGAGAAGGCAGTGCCCTTGGGGAGGGAGCCCAGTTTTCCCTGTAGACTGCCTGCTACCTTCCATGGCTGTGTGTGACTCTGGAGCCAAAGGCTGACTAGCACCGGCAGACTGGGAGCTGGGATTTGGCAAGAAAAATAGAGTTTTCTGGCTGGAACTGAAATGTATCTAATAATTTCCTGGAGGTAAAAAAAACATACGTGGGGCATCTTTAAAAAGAGCAGGACTGAAAATGAACTCTGTTAATTTATACTTTATATTTAATACAGTCTCTTGCACTTCTTTTCTTGGGCAGTATATTTTCTTACCTCTTTGGTGAGAAAAGAAGGATCATATCTCTGTAAGGCAGTGGCAGCAAGATTGCTGATGGGCCCTTCTTCTGACTCAGCGTACTTCAGGAGCAGTGGAATTGCTTCGGGAACGAGTGCGTTCTTCAGTGCCAGCAGGTACATCCTCACATTGTCATCTTTCTTAGCTTTCTCCAGTCTATTTAGAATCAGCCTTTTGGCTTCCACAACAGCCTACAGAAAATCAACAGCATGTTTAAATGGTGATCATAAACCTGCCCTTTTCCCTCGCAGAAACAGGAGGGGCAGGGCTGGGTTCTAGCATGTTTTTGTTTCAAAGCATCATTGCACAGGGTTAGCAAAGGTGTCATTTGTAAACTGTATGTTGATGGCTTCCTTCAAGCATGACCAAAGTGGCTATAGCCACAGTGACACCTGGTTCATAGATTTATCATTTGCTGGCTGCTCCTGCCCTGATTCAGGGACTTCACAGGTCTTACTTGTGGGGCCAACATGTCCCCACTAAAAAAAAGGTAAGAGTCTTGTTCTTTAGTGCTTGGCAATTAATAAGGGATGGAAAAAGGGATTCCTAAAGGCCATTCAGGTGCTCTGTGTCTTTTCAGCAGGCAGCACTGCAGCAGTGCCTTGTCTGATCATCCTCTATCACAAGCATCTGCTCAGTCCATGGTCAAGGTGATAGCCTTCCTCCTGGGTTGTTCTATGCATGTTTGGGGCAGAGTTGAGTACTTGAACCAATGAATTTTCTTCACAGAGCTGAAGGTGACTGCAAATATTAACTAGATCCCGAGTTTGCCAGTGTTTCTCTGAGGACATGCAAAGCTTTTTGACAAGGGAGCACAAGTACTGCTTCTGCTGACAGACTAGGCAGTGAGAAAAAGCTCTGTCAAATGAGGGCAAAGAGGGACAAATCCACAGAAATGGGAAGAGACCAGAATAAAGCCTAAAGCTGACAAAGTAGATGTCATTGTTAAAAAATCAAAACAAAACAACCTCTCTCTATCAAACATAGGAGTGTATGGGCTTATTTTAAAACAGGGAAATATGCTTCCCGTGTCTCTCATGCTCTCCCAGTAACATCAGCAGGGATCATTCATGTGTGTTGCAGACCAGAATTTGGCCAGCAGTGAACAGCAGATACTCACTGGAAGCTTGCAGCCTTCTCTGTCACATAGCTTTCTGATGAGTGCTCCCATGACAATGACAAGAGTTTCTCTGATTTCTTCATTTGCAATATCACCCTTGAACTTAGCCTGTTATGCAAAAGCAATGCTGTTAGTCTCTCCGTCTAAATCTGATGAACCACAGTCTGTAGGGGGGTGAATAGCCTCCCTCATTTTCTGTGAACATTAGTGCAATGCAAAGGCAGTGATGCTAAGCATCCTCAGGCTAAGCAGAGCACTGCTCTATCATTACATATAATAACTAACTGCCATTTCCCCCTTGAGTTACATTCAGTGTCTCAAATAGTAGATTCATTTTGAAGCTATGTTTAAAAAAAAAAAAAAAAGTATTAAATAGTTACACGACTTTGATAAGGCAACAATCAAACAATCCTCAAATTGTTTTGCTAACACTCAGAATTATGTTTGTTTTCCAGGTAACAGATATTGATAACATTTTACAAAGTAAATAGACTTCCAGTCTGGACCTACGAATTTTTGTTTTTTCCAGGCTATATGCTACTGGCACACTTAAAGGAAACCCTGGAAGGGATAAAGAAAGGGAAATTGGAAACAGCAACAGTTGTTTCTTCTTCCCTTCCCTTTTGACAGGGATGAGGCTAAAGAGTATTAACTCTGTTGTGTTTGTTTTGTCCTTTGACTTACAGTTAAAGATTTCAGGAGCATTTCACTAGGGTGAGAAGCAAATCCACAGGCATACAGGAATCGCTCCTGCAGGGTGGAAGTGCTTGCATCCTTAAAGTCAAGAAACTCCAGCATGGTCTCCAGCGATGCTGGGGTCTGAGCAAAGGTTACAGCATCTACTACCTGTGGGCTAGAGAGAAGTGGAAATGAACATATCATTGTAATGAGCTACAAAATACTGAAAAGACTTTGCGGCATACAGAGAGAAAGAAGTTCATGTGCTGAAAGATCTCTTCATTGCAGGTAAGAGACAGAATTTTTTACTCTTTTTAGAAAAAACTGTGTCCCTGAATTCTTCTGCCTCAAAATGGTAGATGAACTCCAGAAATTATTCATACCTATGGATAATAATATTTGAATTTATGGAAATATGGGACCAAAAAAGTATTAAAAACCCAGAACTATCCAGAGTGTCTTAAAGTTTACAGGACAAGGATGTAAACGGAAAAAGGGGGTTTATTTCTACATATGCAATGGCAACTGGAGAACAGGCTTCTAGGCTACCTGAGTTACTCTCAGGTTTATCTCTATTGTTAACAACTGCTGTAATTTGTTTGAAAGACCCTGACTGTATGGTGGGACTCAGAAGTGCTTTCCAACTCCCAAGTCTAGGTGTGCATGCTGTTCACACCAAACCTCTAATATTAGGACAATATCCAGGCATGAACCATCCCATTCTTTGCTGTATTTCCATTTGAAGGAAACAAATGGGCAAGTCAAGAATAAGTTACAGAGTGTTTCAGAACAAGTCATCGGGATGAGAACCTTTGGGTAAGCCACAAAGCGTTTTTGCCTTGCATTGTAGATACAGTCTTGGTGGCTGAACAGTGTGCTGCAAATACATTATACTACAAGAACAAACAGAGCTTTAAAAAAAATCCATTTTCTGTAGACAGTGCTGAATACTGGTTTTGCATTCCTAGGACATCACCGGTAGAACTGAACCTGCATGCAATTTGCCCTTCTGCAGTTTTAAGTAACTTAAACCTTTTGCAAGCTTGTTCATGATGACTTACAGAAGTTCTTTGTTTTCACTTCTAATAATCTGCAGTATCTCCTCTTTGGTAGCTTTTCTGATGTTCTGAATGAAGGACAAAAAACTTCTTGCCGCTTCAGTTTTGGAGAGTTTTTCAGGATACATATGTTCTCTGATGCTCTGCCAGTGTTCAGAAAGCTGCAAAATAATTCACATTATGTCAACTCTCTCAAATTGTGGTTTCACTTTTCAAGATCAGATTTACTAAATGCACATATGTGGGCCAGCTATTGCTCAAATTAGCTGAAATCCAATAGATTGCTGATGCTTTAGCTAGGTATTATTTAATTTATGATATCCCAGCACAAATATCTTTGAAACCTTTCTATAGCTGTCTCTCTTCCAACACTTTAGTATTTTCCCGATAATGTACATTGCCTTAAAGACAATCTATTTTGGGACAAAACATGGTTATCTGTACTGAAACTAGAATAAGATTAATTCCCTTCTCTTGCAAATTTACTGTGCTTTCTGGTGAATACAGTGTTTGCCTTCTGTTCCCATTTCCTCCTAAGTAATTTTTTTTAAAGTGGGAGATGCACAATCTTCAATTCAGAAAATAATCATATTTTCTTAGAAGGTGGTAATTTTGTGAGCAGTTAGTGTGGAACAGGAGGAAATGTCCCATAAGTAATTCCCATTCCTTATTCATAAACCTGCATAAGATGGGGAGGGATTACTGTGGTTACTGTACAAAATGATGGGTAAGATGGTATTAGAACAGGTCTTGGCTTCTTCATGTGTTGTTGCTGTGTTTATTCCACACATCACATTTTTGACCTGAATAAGCCAACATGGTACCAAAACACCTATATCTGTCCTTCCAGATACACTCCCTTAAGAAACCGGTGCAGTTATTTTGACCTTTCCTCTCTCACTTGCCTTTGCCTCTGTTATCTCAAATGATAGTGCAGTTATTTTGACCTTTCCTCTCTCTCTTGCCTTTGCCTCTGTTATCTCAAATGATTGAGAACATTCCTTGGTGAAACTCAGCTGTTCTTTGCAGCAGTGTTTACTGCAGTTTTCCTGAGTGGGAAATAACACTAGCACCCATTTGACCTTTACTAAAATACTTCCCCTCTTCATGGGTTTTGTATTAGGCAATAACACTTGAACCTGCTGGCAAATAGAAGTATCATTCAGCAGTACAGAGTGCAGCTTCCATCAACTGTAACAAACAATAATTAGGCAACAATGATTGAGACATCGGATATTTCCTGAGGATTAATGACCAGCTGGGAGGAGCTGGTGTTCTGAGGCACAGATGGGTCTGTTAACCTCAACGGGTGATTAGTGCTTAGCACCAAGGTCAGGGTGGCTATTATAAGCTGAAATTGGATAAACCTATGGGGCACTTTCTATTCCCTCTGTTGAAGTTGCACCATAGCCTGGCAAAAAATCTCTTAACTTCGTTGATCCTGTATTTACTCCTGTGCAGAGCCCAGCTGTGTGGGCTGCTCTTAGTCAGCTTAGTTTATACCCTAGAGACGAGCAAGGTGGGAGATGCGAGCTGGAGCCATCTCAAGCAAAAGAGAGTGGAGACCAAGTCTTCCTCTCTGGGGAGGGTGGTCTAACCATTCAACTGCTACAAGGAGCAGGTGCTGTCTCCTGCAGTGACCATGACTTTAAAAAACAGCATTCACAATTGACTTTTGCGAGGGGCCTCGTTCTCCTGATGCGAGTGTCAGGCGGTTTGGATTGAATACCCCAAGGATTCAGGCACAGATGCACACATTTCCACGTGGCAGCTCAGCCAAGCTTGGAAACAAATCTCTGTCTCTCTGACAGAGAGATCAACCAGAGATCTTGTGGGCACTCTAGGAAAATTCAAGCCAAACCAAGAGGTTCTAAACTGAGCAGGAGTTGGTTTTGAATGTCAGTGCCTGGCTGCTGCTTTACCAACCTCCCAAGGCTGGCTGCACAAGACAGAACAAACCCACTTCAACTTCAGAAGGGGCAAGCATCCGTTCCTGTAGGAGCCATGAGCATAAAAAAAATGTAAGACCTACGAGACCTTCTGAAAAGAGCATGCTTTATGATGTCTAAACACAGAAATCTAGGCCTAAATTTAAATGTAAATGTTGGCCATAACCTCACAGAAGCTAGTGCTGTCATCTATGAAGTGGGAATAGTAATGTTTATTTTACCAAATTCATAGAGATAAGACCTGTTATGATTTTAAAAAGGTTTTGAAAACGTGTAACTGTAGGGCATACCATGTCAGCATGGCATTAATGTATACTATGATATATAAGTACCAAATGTTATGTTGCTGCTTTGGATACAGTGTTCTGTTTATAGACCCCATCTTTTCATAGCAGTTACTGTAAAATACAGTGAGAAAGCAGGACTTCATTCTCATCGTGCCGTTAGGTTTATAATGACATAGCTCAGTCCCCAGGCAGTGCTCTGGAATTATACCCTCTGTTATCTTGGTCTGGAAATTTTCTTTATAACTATTACGACAAACTCTGTTCCAAGTGACAAACTGGTCAGCACAAACCCCGGTGGGCAGAGTCAGGGAAAAAGCACCTGTCCCTGCTCTCTTTAAGATCCCTTGATGTTCCCTGCTCAGAACTGCTCCACCACGCACGCAGCATCATTTCTATTTCATTTTCCCCAATATTTTTTTATTTTCTCTGCGGCTCAGAAGCATTAGACAAGATTGATTATTACAGTGCAATGCCACTTCCAAATAACTAGCACAAGTTCCAATATAGTAAGGTATTGGTGCTCATAAGGAGTATCTCTGGAGGATTAAAATTATGTGTGTTGAATAGAAGCCTTATTTTGCTTATAAAAAAATGACAGAGAATAATAATTTTTAAATGAATGTTCCCATTCACTGCTAAATTCATTCCACAATGGTAATAGCATTAAAACTGTTTGCTAACAATCACTGTAGCTAGTGATTTATATTAGTTTATGATGAATAGTATCAATAAAACAAAAGATGACGCATATACAGTACCAAGCTCTTAGTAGTCTTTAGATGTCTTAAATATAAAAAAACAAGGTAATTTTTTTTTTCCAGGGGAAAAATGAGAACAGTATTGGACTTGCCAAGAATACTAAAGCCCCATTTTATACTTATAAAATACCTATAAAGTCTTTTAAATAAAAGACTTCCTTCAGGGTCATGCAGTAAGAAGAGGCTAGATGTATTACCACAAATGTTTAGCCTGCCTAAGGAATGTCTAAGGCAGTAAGAAGAGGCTAGATGTATTGCCAGTAAATGTTTAGCCTGCCTAAGGAATGTCTAACTACCTTTAATTTCTAGGAGCAGTTCAGCAACTCCGTGACAGAATTGTTTATAAACACTGGCCAACCATCTTAAAAGTCATTTCCCACTCCATTACCCTGAGGAAATAAGCTCCTGCTAACTCAAGGTTGGCAAAGATGAGATAAAACAAAAGGGTGTTGTATTTTCTAGTGGTCTTGAGAAATACTGCACTTGATCTTTGAAAGACAGCAAAAAGGTTGGTACTTTTAGAGGGAGATCTTAAAATACCCTTGCGCGGTGGAGCACCATTGCGTCGCATCCATGCTCCCCACTCCGGCTGTATTTTATGTTGATACGTTAGATCTCTCCTACTGGGCTGCTTGGACAGAAACTTCTTTCACACTTGCTCTGCTCAGCTAACCAACCCGACGTCCAACGTGCATGTGTTTACTTACTGAAGGACACTTTTTGCATTCGGATTTGACTGGCTCTGCTACTAGTGGCATGGCAATGTAACTGGAGTCCAAGGTCTTGATAACACTGGTGACTTGCTTCCCAGCGATCAGTCCAGGGCCAGCTTGTACTGACTTCAGTTCCAGTCTCTGCCTGTGTATCCATACAGGGAAGACATCGTTAGAGCTCAACTAGTTAGAGCAGAAATGCAGAAATCATGGCAACAGGAGACAAAAAAAAAAACCCTCCAAAGACCAAAAATATACAATACAGACTTATTGAAGTCTTATTTTAAAATGTTCTGAACATGGCAAATCAATGGCTTTTTTAAGGTAACAGAAGTACCTGATACCACCAGAATTACTGCTAGAGGTATGTGGCATAAAATATCTAAATAATAGACTTTCTAAAATATGGATTTATAGCACCCGGTAAACAGCCTTCAGTAACCATATACATTCTGAAATGTTCCATATATTTGTTCGTAAGAAGGTCTGGAAAGTGAGACTTTGCATGTACATTTTTTAAATGTCATAATACTGAGAAGACGCCTGAATCATTTATCTTGTATGAGTATCTCCAAACTTTCAGTCTTTTGGAGTCTGGAGTCTAACACAGATCTAGGTTTCACTGTTGTTTCCTTTCTGTGCAGCAGTACTGTACTTCTGAACTTTCACATGCTAGAAATGGAGATCCATAGGAACTATTTCGTGAGAAATGAGAGGACACAGAAACAGAACACCTACAGAAGTAATGTGTTGCTTAAAATGTTTTGGCCGATTCTAGCTGTTTTCATTTAATTTCTTATGAATGCCATTATTGATTATTTGCAGTACAGTAGAGCTCTTAATCAAGGTTGGAGTAGGTATCATATGGATACAAAAGAGACCTAAATCCTTACCTGGAGAGTTTACACCCTTAGTTCTTGATGCTATAAGACATACACATATAACCTGACTTGAACCACTAGTCCTGCTACCATCAATGACAGTCAAATTGCCCAACTTACTTTGAAACTATTTTGGCACCTGTTTTTCGTCGGGAATTCAGAAGCAAAACAAAATTTTCTTCTGCCTTAATGGATTTAATGAAACTGTCTTCCAGCACATAAATTGTGGCAGATGTGGCTTTTGTACTGACATCTAAAATCTGAAAATAATTAAAAAATAAAGCAGAAAAAAGGGCTGGTCAATAAACAACAGAATAGGAAAAGAGCTCACAGTTCCAAATCAGGGCAGAACTCATAATGAAATAGAGCCAAATGAGGAAGGTGCATGTGGGTTGACAACATCTCAGGCTGAGTCTATAAACCAGGTTTGCAAGAATTCCTTCTGCAACAAGAAGCCACTCACTTCTGCACCATGTGTTTCAAATTCAGTACCTACCAGGAGAAAAAAAAGGGGGAGGAGGGGAGGAAGTTAAGGAGCAGGCTGCAACTGAGAAAATGCCTGGTACTACATTTAGTTAAAAATACACTTTAAATAAGATAAGAAGCTTTTCCAGGGAAATGTCTTGTAAATAAGATTGTCATATTCGCACCCGGGAAGCAAAGTCAGCCGCCTTGTTTGATCTATTTGTAAAGAAGATGAAGTCTTTGTGGCAAGCGTGAAAATCAGGAATTCAGTCGCAGCGTTAAGGCAGTTTATTAACAGAGCGTGTGCTACCTTTGTACTTCTCTGAGCTGGGAAAGGTCAGCTTCTGATGCGGAGCATCCCAGTGCCTTCAGCACGTGTCCAGCCTGCACTCCGTAGTAACTGCTTTTTTACTAGGCATTTACTAGTAGTGGAGGACCATTAAGGCTTCAGTAGGGCTTCAG
This sequence comes from Cariama cristata, assembly GCF_000690535.1. Lineage (NCBI taxonomy): Eukaryota > Metazoa > Chordata > Aves > Cariamiformes > Cariamidae > Cariama > Cariama cristata. The sequence continues at coordinate 22,604 of NW_009593214.1, forward strand.
TTACTTCTATGGCACAACTCCTATATTACACCTGTGTGTTCGGGAAGGCTGTGACCTTCCTGGCAAGCCTGACCGGGCTCCATTCAGGAGTCAGCATCTTGCCTGGCATTTATTTGGTACATTAAATGTTGTGATTTAACAGCTGGGAAGAAGGTTACTGTTGTCACTATGACTGTGCCTGTATCTAGTATTTTCCTCCAAAGAAAAAAGAAGTCTCGCATTGATTAAAACTTCAGTACAGCCAGGACAAGAGTGCTGTAAATCTGCATAGAAACTCAAATATGTTATGGATAAGATCCAAAAATTATGTGAATCGGTGTGCTGTACTCAGTGTCTGCTGAGGCAAGGTGGTTTACACAAGAGGAGAATCCATTCCCTGTTCTCCCCATGGGTACTACATATGAAATTTGTACTAGTAATACTACAAAATGTACATGTCGAATTTGCTTTCTGTAATGCAAGAAAGGACTTTTGAGAAAATGAGAAATAGCTACTAAGACTATATTTTAAAGAGGGAGAACAGATTTTATTTTGTTAAAGAAATCATACCTGGTTGTGGGTGGTAAATCCTTGTTTTTCTATTTCACAGGAGTCCAGAGCTTTTATTTTAGTCACTTGATCTTGCCGCACGTTGTAAGTAGTATTGCATTTCCCAGATATGTCCACCTTGGAAAAAAGAGTTAGATTAGGACAATTTCTTGAACTTATCTTTGGGATCCCAGAACACCTTCCAAAGATGAACCATTTTCTCCAGTGTTGGAATCCTGTACCTGAGATGCTGCACCGCTTGGGTTTATTTACCAGTTTTGAAGGTATCAGTGTTTCTAACTACCTGCTTTGGATAGGCAGGGGTACTTTTCTTTAGATGCCTATGAAGGAAAGTGACAATGTTTGTGTAAACAAAAAATTTAGGAAACGCCTGGCAGCTAGCACTGTACTTACAAATTTGAGTTAAATTCCAGCTATGCTTATGTGGACAGATGTATAAATTTAACAATGTAATGCAGATTAAATGGGTGCGGCTAAACCGTTGCTAACTTTGTGCGGATCCTCTGTTTGATTTAAAATGGCCTAATCCGTTGAATTGAGTTTAGGAATCAACCAACTTTAAACATCAGTATAACGTCTTTTGTAGTGACCTCATTTAGGTTGGTTTATTACCAAATTCTGCTAAATTGATAAAAGCATTTTAAATCAAAGGGATTTCACCAATTCTTTACGTTCATTGCAGCAACTTGACTTGTGTCACCAAATGTTCAGAAGACTGTCCTTACGTCCCCAACCTCAAATGCGATCAAAGGGCTGATTTCTGTCACGGTCCGTGCCTGCTGAAGTCAGCGGGAGCCAGAGGTTCTGCCTTTCAGAGCAGACGGGGCTCTGCCTGTTTCTCTGATGATGATTATCCTGCCAGATATAGCACCATACCTCACGGGCAGCACCCGAGTGCAGCTGTAGCTGGAAAAGGCTAGCCAGACCTCTCTTTATATTTTGAGTAAAACCAGGTTCATTTTCATACGAGTAGAAGTTTTTGACCTGTAGGAATAAAAAAAAACAAGTATATAACAAATCTGGTTAACTGAGAAAGGAATAGTGAGGATCCTCTCTAGAAAAAACTCTCTCTACTTTTTTCTGATTGGGAAGCTGAATTTGGACCCGTTGCCCTTATTTAAGCAAAGTCCAGGGGCTGCAGGGCCTGCCGATAACAGTACAAACATGTTTCAGGCTTCAGCTGCACCTAAGTACAGTTTCAGTGCAGTGAGCATCTTTTCTCCTGTTAATTAGAGAGAATTTAGAAGGGAAATGGGAAACTTCACGTAATTTCACAAGTCACTCATTTTTCTGCATAATCCTCAAATAATCCCTCCCCACAGGGGCATAATATCTGTTGCACTTTAATCACAGGTTACAAAACCCCAGCATGAATCATAGGTAAATCACAGTTAGAATACTTAAATGACGTGTCAAACACATCACAACCTTTGCACTTCATGGGTCAACTGTTGTGCTTGAGCCTCTCCTCTGGTAACAAAACTTTGCACCTCCACTTTGCATTCAAGGTGCTTTAAACGTGCGCTTTTTTTCAGGAACTGTAGGTACAATCAGCGTGTTATCTCAGGGCAACCCTGGAAAGTGAAATCACTGTGCCAGGGCTGAAAGTATCACATCACAGAGAAATCATAAAAGGAGCGTACAGACCCTGTTACCTGGGAAAAAGCCAAAGTTGTAATACTACATCTCAATCTTAGCGTGTGAACTGCTTAATGTATTAGGGGCAGATGTATTTTGACCGTGTTCTGACACCTCAGTTCTCATTTAGGGATGTGTACAGTTGGGAGCCAGCACTGTCCTGTTTCTTTTTATGTTGTGTAAAAGTGATGACAAGGCTGAGTCTGAAAGTTACTGAGCAGGCCTGATAGCAGCTGCAATGCAGCAGGCTGAGCTGGCGGCCGGGGTATGTGCTCAGTGCCTATTTACAGCGGGAGGTAAAGATCGTGCCGGGATAGGGTGTCACAGCCCTCGCTTCGCTCTGCAGAAGAGAAAAGGGACTGTGACCTTCAGCCTTCCTCCCTTCTCGCTGCCCCTCTGCCCACGTCCCACCTGCCGAGCATCGCTCGGGCTTCGGAGGGGAGAGCGGGGCTGTCGGACTAACGCCATAAGCAGCGAGAAGGTGAAGGAGTGGGGAGAGGAGGCAGGAGCAGCCATGGCTTAAACCTTCCCGCTCCCTGGTCGGAGCAGTAGGGTGAGGGCAAGGGGATAAGTGAGCAGCTCCGTGGGGAAAAAGAGAGGGAGGTGGATTTATTTGAATCCCCTTCTGAGCAAAACTGGGACTCTTGAGAGGTACAATCGGACATGGGTGCTTCTGCGGCGGGACAGTGCTTTGGTGCCGTCTCAGGGCAGGCTATAAAACGCAGGCACACACTCAGACACACCTGCCGACTGTCCCTTCTCTTCTGATTTTTGCAGACAGTTTCCCAGTAGAGGAACAACGTGAAAGGCTGTAGCTCTTTCAGCATTAAGCTCATTAACTGTTGAAACTGCAGGTGATGCTGCAGTAAATAAGCAAGCCAGAGAGGTGGGAAAAGCAGCCATGCTAAAATATTTGATAAGGGTTTAAAGTGATTAACACTGTTCCTCACAGAGTGGATATAACCTCCCTCATGATAAACTGTATCTCCTTTTCTGCCTTCAGACCGTGGATAAAATCCCGGCCTCACTGAAGTCAACAGCACAAATCTCACACAGCACTTGTCCATATATCTACGTGTGTTCCCCTATATTTGTGGCCAGTCTGCTCTTTATTTCCATACTGTACGGTGTTCTCGACACACAAGAGGCTTGGGCTGGAAGGGCCCCTTGTACAGGTAAATTACAGTCTGTTCTGAACGATTGTATTTCATGTAGAGAGACAGGACATGATGGCATACTAAGAACACCGAGAGGATAGTGAATTAGTAAATTCTCCAAGCCTGTAAGAAAAGATTTGTCTTGGGTTTCTTCAGGGGCTGAATTTTAAAAGACAAGGTCTTACTTTTCCACGGACTAGCTCAAGAACTATGGGCCTCTGTAAAGCTTCCAGATATTCCTTCCCGATGATCTTCTCTGTGCTTTTTCCTTTGAAGATGTTTTTAGCAGCTGGACGTTCATTCACATTTTCAACTTGAACATCTCTTATCTAGCAAAGTAAAAGCAGAGAAAATTTGTGTAGAGAGCAGTCTAGCATTGGCCTGGGGTAGGCTGGATAGACTAAATCACCTAATGCATCTTTTTTATTTCTTCCTTTCTGGTTTTGATCATTAATCTTCCATGATTACTATGTCTATGTTTTCAAAAGAAACCAGCACGCACCACTGGGGAATTAAAGGGCAGAAAAACTCTCCGTAAAGCTAAGTACCAAACCCAGATGAATTTAGCAAATGTCATGACTTGCAGATAGAACCGAGGACTTCAGACAACCTGTTGCCCCTCAGGTAGGTGCTTGCACACCAGTCATTTGAAGCTATAGAAGCTGTATAAAGCAATTAAAAAAAATAAGATATATTCTGAAGTTCTGGCTTATGATGTTAGATATATTCTTGTGAAGTCTTTTTCTATAGGAATCAGCTTATCGAAGAAGCTGGATTTAGTTGATGAGACTAGAGAAGAATAAAAGATTTAGCTCATCTTCTGAAAATGAGTTCTTCAAGATTAGATTAGCAGTTAGATAAATGCAGAAAAGACTGGGCATGTTTTAAGTTGTCTGATGGCATTTATTACCGTAATTTTGATCAACTGGTCATCATCATTGTCAGGATTTCTCCATAAGAGGTTGACATCCACACCAGAAGAAATCCGGTATCCTGCACTTTCCTGCAATGATGCTTTCACCCGATCAACATACACTTCAGCTGAGTAAGCAAATTTATATAGCTTGTCATTATTTAAGCTTGGTCCAGTAGTGTGCCCTGTTTGGAAAGCAAAAACAAAGAGTGTTTTAGAATTGACTAACTCACATAATCTGTCGTTTTCTCTAAAAAACACCTTTAGAAAAATTAAAAATTTAATTACCAACAAAAGATTTATGGGACTGATCCTGCTACCCTTGATTACAGAGGCTGTCCCACTGGAACAGCTGGGGTTTTTTTGTGATTAAGTTGACACTAATCTCATATATTTAAAATAAGAATGTCCACAAAATCCTTTGTTCTAGCTCTACACTTAAATAAATGAGAGTCATATTCTTTACTTTGGATATGTTAGCATTAGAAATTAATCCAAAATGATTTGCAACTCAAAATAATGTAATTAATCATGCGATTTATGTGCTTAGCAATTTGAAATGCACTGACGAAATTTGTTGGAGCCAACAGAAATTGTTCTCTGCATCTCTTGCACCTTTATTGGGAATCTTTCCATTGAGAGTCTTGCCCGGGGGTGACATGAATGTAATGAAGACATTGGGAAAATATTTTTTGGACTAAAGAGTTAAGACTATGTTCTTTAAACTAAATAATTGTCCCCATAGCTGTGCCTCTGCTGTTATTTGATGTATTTTAAGGGATATAAAAGCCAAATTCTAGCATAAATACAACTTGCATACCCAGTTTATGGTGCCATTTCCAGCTGCATTAACAACTCAGATAGACTGTTCCCTAGGGATTCAGTTGCACTCTTGTTAGTGTAAATGAAATCTGTAGTATACAAATTACTTTTATTTTTCCTTTATAAAACTACTTATTACCACACCCTTTGCTGTCTTCTCTTTGTTATCTCTCATGCACAGCCACGTGGGTAATGTGTGGCACCAGCGTCACAACTCTCTACCCAGCCTCAGGCACAGGAATTGAGACTGTGCACCTAAAATCTGTGGCTAAGGACAATCAATTTCTTCTTGAATACCCTTTAAATATTTTGTCACGAAGGGTATACATAACGTCCCTTTTCACTGCTTTCAAGGGTTTTCGTCCTCTGGTGCGGATGGCTACAAAGGTCTCCTCCACACAAGAAAAATGATGAAGTCAGTATAGGGAAGGGAAGGGAGGAGAAGCTGCCTGTACACAAAGTGCTCTTAAAATCTGCAAAGCAAATACACGTACAGTGACCTTAGGTGCTATCGGTAAGCAGCACGGCACTAGCCTCTTGGACCCGAATGCTGCACCACGGAATCCATTGGGAATTTCTTCATGGAGTTCAGGGAGGTACAGAGCAGAAATGACAACTTCACAACAGAGTTAATCTAAGAAAAGCAAAGTGCTGTCCTTAGGGAGATGCATCTCAGTCTTATGACAAGTGCAGGGGGAAAAAAAAAAAAAAAAAGGAGGGGGAAAAAAAAAAAAAAAAAAAAAGAAGAAAAATCTATCAAAACATCTGAGACAAATTCTTAAGCATGCTGTAATGTAATCAGTGTGTTCGAAGTCCCTTGCAGAGAATCAACAGGCTATTTCGATTTATATCATGTTCCTCAGTGTTTTATTTGACTCTGCTAAATAAATTTCAAATCACTGAATTGGCAAAAAGGAAAACCAAAGTCTTTTCTTGTTTCACTCTCAGATTTTAAATCCCAGCTAGGTAGGTGCACAGTGTAGTTCCATCACAGCTGGATGGATATATTCTGCAGTGCTCAAAGAGTCCAAACCCCCCCCTTTTTTAAGCTTTTGCTCGCTTCCTTCCCCTGTTCACTCAGATGTCATAGCAGTAGATTACGGTCAGCTTCAAAGAACTTTTCCCTGAGGAAAACGGTGACCCCACCAAGTTTGGTCTGCAAGTTGCGTAAATTGGCAAAGCTACACAGAACTGTGTGCCTTATGCTTTACGCCAGCTGGAGATGTGGCGCAGCAAGTTTGGTAATAATCCCAGGGCAAGCAGCCTGCTTGTGTGTCAGAGCTCAAAGCTGTAACTATTGGGTTTCTTGCGGGGAGGCTGAAGCACTAATGTTGGCATGACGAGGCTCTTCTGGTTTTGCATGTCATGTGTGTCTGCTTCAAAACAAAGTCACCAAGAGGTATGCAACCCTTCCTCCAGGTTTACTGTGATTTTCCTAGCCGCTTCCCCAATTCCCCTCATTCCTATCAGCTTTGAAGCTCCATCGCCCTTGAGAGCAGAGGGTGACCAGAGATGGCTGCGCCTTTCAGGGACACCCCTGGTTCCTCGCAGTGCCTCGGAGCTGGTGGCTTCCTGGCTCAAAATGTCCTTCATTTGCAGCAGAAACGGCAATGCTAATGATTTAGTATCGGCTGAGATTTTACAAGTGTTACCCACGAGGTGCTTTCTAAATGCAGAGGGTGACACAGTCCCATCTAACGATAAAAGGTGGGCGGAAAACCACATCCAAGAAAAATGATCTGGGTGCCGAAAGTCGTGTCTTATTAGTTAAGGTGGATGTTTGTGGTTTTGCTCCCTCTCTCTTTTCAGTTAAAAGCACTTTTCATCTATTATCTTCCTTTTCCCACAGCTCAACCCATAGATCTTTTTTTTCCTTTTGCAAGAGTTCCTTCCCTCTTCCTCCCTTTTAGCATTTGCTTGTCCCTACGTATAAAAGAGCTAGCTGTTCCCTCCTGAAGGAAACACATGAGCAAATGATGCAGCAGCTTCTTGCAATTGTCCTGGAAGAGATGAATAATTGCCAAGTATTTCTGGGAGCTAGAAGAATATTAGGTTCTGAACGCTTTCACCATTTCATATATGGAAAACACTGCAGAAGCCAGGGCAGAAGACGCCTTTAGTTGCAAGATTGGTGTCACTCATGGAAAAGGGTGAGCCAGGGGTGGATCACGGTCAGAGCAGCAGCAGGGATGAGGCGGTATTGAAGGCAGTCCCAAGGAGTTAGCGCTTACCCCAGTGGAAATGGGGAAGCCAAGAGAGACAACTGGACAGTGTGGGCAGTTTGAGAGACAAGGGGGATATTGGTGGCTGAGGGACAGAGACACAGTGTCACTGCCCAGAACCAGTATTCAAAACAGCATAACTAAATTTTCATGCCATCTTTCATGAAGAAAACACCAGTACTATTTAAATAGGAATATTCCTACACCCTTCTGATAGAAACTTTTCTTAAAAAAATCCCCTGCCTTCAGAAGTTCTTTCCTTTGTATTCAGCACAGCATTGGGATCCTTGCCGCCTGTATAGCCGTCGCCATTTCGGCGGATGGCAAATGTCCCACTGACTGAGAAGGGAGGAGAGATGGACATAAAGACTGCAATCGGCGATGCTCTCTTGGGGTCAGAAGTGCCTGCGTTCAAGGTGGAGTGCATAACACATAGTTTGACTAGTAATGTTAAGTGTCTGTCATTAAGGGTAACATGCCAAGTCTATAATTAAATCATGATACTGTATAATACAGAAGGTTACACTGCATGAGTAGAGACAGCTGTCAAGTCCTGTGCCTTTTATTAATACATATGGCATGCACAGCATGTGCGTCTCTAACTACTTGCTGGCTCTACCTTCATAAATTATATTTGCCACTGTTTCTGACACCAGATAGCTTTAAAAAGCAAAACCCATCCGCTTCTTTGAAAATGTTTTTCAAGTAGAACTGCAGTAGGAAAGTTTCATGTGTGCTGATCTAGCTGAATTAAAAGAAAAGGATATTCCTTCAATATTTCCAGAAGGCAGCATGGCCTGGTAGGAAGGTAAAACACTCATCCTAATCCTAGCTCTGTCACTGAGGCACTCAGTGGCCTTTGGGCCAGTAATTTAGCTCTCAATCTCTCTGCACAAGAGAGCGATGAGACCTGGCAGAGCTGAAGGGAGGACTAATTAATAAGAAAATGCTTGCTCAGTACCCTGGGGATGTAAAGTGACAAGCAAATATTACTTCACATCAAGAAGGAGCTTTGCTTAGTTGGTATTATGGAGAAGGGAAAAGCAGACACCAGGAATGTGGCACATCAGTGTCTAGGCATAAACGTTACTTGGTAGTCTCGTAAAGTACACTCACGGGTAGAGGAACTGCCTGCAAACTTCTCTGCTTTATAACTCCTGTCGTAAGGGGGTACGGAGGTAGGGAGGAAGGCTTGCTGCTCTGTGCTGACACAGGTACAGTGTCCTGGATCCCCTGCAGGGAGCAGGAGGAGGCACCCGTGAGAGCACCTCTACGGCCTTTTTAACAGTTTTAACCTAGGATGGCATGCCCCAAACTCCTCATCACAATGAGGACATCCTCATTAAATTAAAAACTAGGTGTCAGCTCATGTTTTAAGGTCGCTGCTCCTCTAAATTTAATGTCAGTTTGTACACAAAGGGCCATTACTAAGGACACCTTTCCTTGCTTCATACACTGGCACTGCTGAAGCGAGCAGTCTCCAGATTTCATACCCTTGACCTTTGTCAGGACACCTGAGTAAAACCCTGCTCCCAGGGCTTGTGCAGACATCCAGGTTTTCATGACTTACTGCAGAGCAAGCTCCCTATGAAATTAATGGGATGCTTGCTCCTGACTTCAGTTGTAGCTGAGTCAACTGCTCAGAAGCTGAAACCTGGAGAGCCCTGAGCACTCCCTGGCTCTGCTCCACCAGAGCATTTCTGTGTGTTCAACTTCTGAGGTGTGAGTAGTCCCTTTCAAGTCGATGGCCCCACAGCATGTCCTGACTGAGCAAGGTCAAGATCCCCAGTCTCCTGGCTCACACCGCTGGCCCCGTGCACCTGAAAACGTCATCTCCTCCATCCCCTCTGCTGACATGAATGCCGCAAGTGCTTAAATCTTTGTAGTAATTACTAAATGCATTTTGTATTACTCAAGGACGGAGGAGTAAAGATGATAATTTTTGGTGCAAAACAGATCTGCATACACACACTGGTTATGCCTTCGCTGAGCCAAAAGGTGAACCGAGACCGGTACAGACCTACCTTTAACAGAGGCCGAGTAGGTGGAAATGATGCAAAGGAACAGCACGGTAAGAAGAATCATGCTGGATTCCCCGAGCTCCTGACTGCAGCATGAAGTGTGAGAGCCTCCAAGAAGCAAGCTGCTGAGAGTGGAGAGGTGCTTGCAGAGAGAGACGCCGGGTCGGCCACACAGTTTATCTGAATGTAGTAAAGGTCAGATTCCAAATTCCACACTCAGGTACTAAGTTCATCAAAGGACTTCCAGTTAATTATTAAGAACTAAGGTAGTTGGTGGTTTCTACCCCATTTTATCGGTCACTTCAGCTTTCATTTTTGAATATTGAGCCCACACAGCCACATTTCTAAGCGGGGGAGCCCACCTCCAGTCCTGGCAGGACCAGGAGATCCTGCCACTCCTCCTGTCTGAACAAAAGGGCGATCAGATCTGTTGCTGCCAGGGGCCAGATCCTGACCACCGTCTTGTATCAACTCTGAGAGCAACCCCAGAGACAAATGCTTTTTAAGGGTCTTCCTGGAAGCAGAAGTACATGGGATTTATCAGTGCCATCCCAAAAAGTGATGCTACTTTACGGAGACTCAGATGTGATGTCAGTTCCTGCTATATTGTACCATACCAAATAAATTCTCTTTCTTTCAGCAGCCCCAGCCCCCATCTTACATCATTGCAGTGGCAGAGCTTAGAGACTGAAAAGATGAGATAAACCAGCCTTTCTGTCCCACCTCGGTGAAGAGTACCTGCTTGGCTGGGTCTGGGAGCAGGGCAAACCGAGCCCTCCTTTTCACCTCTATTTTCCCCTTTTCTCACGCTCACTTTACCGCCTCCCCTGATAAACCCCCCGGCTGACTAACCCATGCGCTTCCCCGTTTCCTCTGAGGGTAAATCCCAGGCCATCTCGCACTAAGCCTGATGGCCACAGGACACGCCAAAGGACCTCCTTGTCCCTCAGGTGACAGTGGGACAGTAGGTCACCCCCCCACCTTCCTTGGCACACCCTGGGTGTCACAGCCTGCGAGCGGGCACCCTCTACCCCTGCATACGAAGCCTCCCTGGATCTGTGATGGCTCTCTGTACCTTGTGGAAGTCCCCCCGGGAGCTCTTTGTGTGTTGTGTGTGTGTGCAGGTGGGAGGGAGGAGATTAGCAGGGAACCCTGGGGACTGCTACCGCTTCTCCCCACTTTGTGGTTATTTTTGCTTCCCCAGCACAGGCTGTGACATCGTCCTGAATTCAAGGGGCTGAGGCAGAGGACTCCAGTTGATCCTTTTGCTGCTTTTGGTAAACAAGGAGCTTGCCAGGCTTTCTGTGCCTTTTTGAAAAAAAATAAGGACACTACCTGTGTGCAAAACCAACTCTGGCTAGAGACAGAGAGACCAGAGGTACAGATCCCGCTTTGGAAATGCAACCTTCACACTTCACTTGTGAGCAGAAGTTGATGTTGGTCTGAAATCTGGAGAAGAGCAATTGTCCTCGTCTTACACTCTTGGGACACAGGAAATTTATTTCTTCCTTGAAATAAGGTTATTTAAAAAAAAGGGTCTGTCTTAGACACTAGAATATCAGAGGCCAGATCCTCCGCTGAGGTAAATCAGCGTATCTCTTTGGACACCACTGTAGTAGTGCCAGTTACAGAACTAAGGATGTAACCATCATGTAGAGAAATAGTGTACATACATTTCCACGTGCATATACATATATACACCTATATACATACCCACAATGCATACTTGGTATATTCTTCAAATATCTTAAAAACAGGAGGTCTGAGCCTCACCTCAATTACGGCCAGAGTAGATCAGCAGTGACTTCCTTGAAGTCAAATTACAGCAATGAAAGAAGTGTTGTGCCCACCAAAGTCCATTACACGCAGAGGGTGCCAGATCAGCCGCTAATGCATGCTTCACGCCATGCTGGCATATGTACTGGGGTCAAAGTGTTACTGCTGCTGCACATTTTCCAGAGTCCAAACTATAAGGCTCATATCTTTATACAACCTAATAAAACTAATGAGATTTCCTCACATCTTCTGAGGTCAACAAAATGTTTTTGTCTTCTCTGCAGAAGCGACAGTATGAAGATCTCGGTTTTCAACTCAAACTTTCAGCTTTGTCCACCAAAGTGCCCAAGCCCATCTTTGCCCTTCAGCTGGTGACTGTGTGCCCCAGATCCCACGGTTTTGGTGAATAAGACACCCCCGTTTCTGCCACGGGGGACAGGAGGAGGAACGTGCCCAGCCAAGCCACTGGCTAAAGGTGAGTTGTGCGTGTCACTTGCATCCTAAGCCTCACCTCAAGGGTGCTGCAATCAGACCTGGCCCACGGAGAGTGATCTCTGTGTCCACACCTCAGCCTCCACTAAGTATTTTTTTCTTCTCTCCATACTGTGCCTCCTGACCTGCAGTGCTGTTTGTACAAAATACTTTGAGGTGTTGAGTTTGTTCTGTTGCTTGGGGAAGCTCACCATTTGAATAAGCATCTTGAAAAGTGACAGAATCACAGAATCGATTCGGTTGGAAGAGACCTCTGGGATCATCGGGTCCAACCTTTGCCCTAACACCACCATGAAGTGGTGTTATGGCTCTATCAAAATAATGAAATTCAGTCGGACAGCTCTTTCTCAATATTTGCAACTGCTCAGGCCTTCATTCTGCTTTGTCACCATTTAGCAGACTTCAGAAAACATTGCATTACCCTGTATCGATGTTTGAGGACATAGGGGTCTGGATTAGCAATGCTGCCACTTTGGAAAGTGCAATATGACAAAACCAGATTTATAAATCAAAATGCGTAAGCAATTTATTCATTCTAAGAAAAAGCACATCTGAATATTATGTGAATTTGTTAGATGCCTTTTTGCTTTTAAAGCAAGCAAGCAAATGGTCTTCTATCAGTAACGGATCTGCAGCCTTTTAACGACCAAAAGAAAACAAAGGATTCTTCATAGGAACAGGGGTGGATTTGGACTTGTGTGGTGGTGGCGTGTAAAGCTAGATATTAATAGTAACATAAGTGAGGTTTTAAATAGATGCTAGCAAAGGCAAATGCAAATCTAGCTATTTTTAAAGCCATGCAGGGAATAGGAATCACAAATTAAATAAAATATTACAGCAAATATTAAATACCAACAGCAGTTCAAGGTCAGCATCTTACTATAGTGACACTATACAGTTTTTTGCCTTTAGCATAGTCACAGTGAACCCGAAACCAGCACTAAAAAAAATATATATCTGGAACCAATGAAACTTGAGATAAACATTGATGCAGCTGAAAAGGGTATTATGGTGGCACACACTTGTGTGTTTGCTAACTTTGTGTGCCTCATTAACCAGGGGTGAACAGATAGCTACATATTTAGGCTGCCCAAAATATTTTTTTTCTCATATAATATAATCCCGGTCTCCAGAACTGACTCCTGTACCAGGGCAGCATTCTTTCACGAAGTCATCTGAAGGCAAAAAAACATCGCCCTTTGTTGAGTATTGACACTAGAGTTTAAAAAGCTAATTGGCGGTGGCCTTTAAAAATAGGAAGCGTGAAGGCGCATACCCCTTTTTAGGGGGCAGAGGGAACATGGCATCGCTGGGGGACCTTTGGAGCTAGAAATGTGTTCTGAGGAATGCCACCACTTAAAAATACTTCGCTGGCCCCTGCGTGAACTCAGTAGTGTCATCAAAACCATCAGATAAAAATAAGGTTTTCTTACTTTTCGCTCCTCTTAATCCCGTGGAGCCCTAAGTGGGGGGAAGCGCCGCTTTCCTCGTGGTTCTCAGCAGGGGCATTACACACCCGTCGAGCCTGCCGACGCGGACTCCGGCCGATTTCAAAGCCCTCGGCTCACCTGTGTGCTTGTCTGCAAGGGCAGGCCCTAAAGGCCCCTAAAGCCTCCCCACGGCACCCACGTCCACCCTCGCTCGCTCTCCCGCCACGGCAGGGCCAACCTGGGTGTGTCAGCATCTGTGTTAAGTAATGATGGTGATCATAAGGGAACTAGAGAGTTGATCTTAGAAACACAAGCCCATTACAATGGTACGGAGTAGTGTGTAATTTGTACCAGTGCATGACCACATCTGGCATGAAAGTGATAACAAGACCCTTAAATCAAGGACGTTGCGCTCATTATCAGGGACTGCACTTCAAGGCAGGAACTCTTAACTCATTACCAAGGACCTTGTTAGGAGAACAGGACCTGAGACTGCTGTCA
>NW_009593214.1:36323-36624 GCF_000690535.1 Cariama cristata
ATATGTACAAAACCTAAAAATACAAGCCTGTAACTAACACAAGGACGGTATGCACGCTAGGTGGAAGGATCCCCCGTGCATCCAGCGCTGCTAATAAAGAATACTGAGTCACTGCTAAATTTGATGATTAATTTCTTGGAATCAATGGAAAAACGACAAGCCCACCCAAACCACGAGTGCATTTGTTACGGGTGTAGCTTTTTGGTTTTTTATTTGACCGGACGCCGTTCCAGGTGGAAGCAGCGGTGACTCCGAACACAGCAGTCAGCGTACACCCCCGGTGCCTGGCGGGACCGGCGGG
>NW_009593215.1:0-16777 GCF_000690535.1 Cariama cristata
CGGGAAAAGCGCCGGGCCCGTTCCCTCAGGAGGCGGCGGGCGGGCACCGCAGCCTGGGCGGCTTCAGGGCGCTCGGATCCCTACGCGCTGGGGTACTGTAACCACTCGCAGCCCCGCGCTCACGGAGGTGTCCGAGGCTGAGCTGTTTTAATTATTGGTGTAATTTTGACAGGAAATTTGAGGGGGGGGAAATTCTGCAGTGCCTCACCTTTTGGGAACAGGAATTTACATTCCCTGAAAAGGCAGCTGGCAAGGAAAAGCCAAATAAATCCGTGTGTTGATATATGATTAATCATTTATTTTCCTCTGAGTCAATAGATGTGGAATTCCACCATGGCAGCTCTCGGGGCAGGTCAGATCGCCTATGCCGCCAGCGCAGGAGCCCAAACTCTGCTCCAGTCAAGTTGGCTGCCATGTTTCTGTCAGTTCAAGCCTAGCTCATTAAACCCAACGCTACGTGCTGGGCCAGGCCCCTGTCACACCGACGATCTCCACCTGTTGAAAGATAATAGCACGCAGGTCTCGCTCACGTACCCTAACAAATAGCTCCCAGGGCAGTTAACAGGAGGGCTGGGGCACCCGAGGTGGCGCAAAAGTGTTTCTGTTTCCTCACAAAGGTCTTCGTTTCTTCATGGGTTTGATGTGTTGGCTTTGACTTTCACCCTTTTATCAGCTTCATTGCAGGTGGTGGCAACTGAAATCCCCTGGGTCTTTGGTGCGCCAACACAGCAGCAACAGGAGGACCCTCCACTGAAGAGGCGGATTTTGTTCATCCCTAAAGCTTTTAGTAGGGTGTGGTATAATTTCTCTGTTTTCCCTCCTAGCCCGCGGGAAGGCACAGGTCTGGGTCTGCCTCGTTTTTCTGCTGTGAGATGCCAATTGCCTAAGGATGGCGAGTAGGAGAACGATTCCATGACCTGTTCAGCTGTGCTTGGAGTGCAGGATTATGTGCATTTCAGGAGGATGTATTTAATGGAGAAGGGGCCTGTAATACTGTTGTAATGCCTTTTGCATTGCTTGTTTTTCTTCCTTCACTATTCGAAGCTAAGGGATTTAAAAAATCTCTTCAAGTATTTTTAATTAATGTTTTACTGTAATTACTTTTCTGATTGATATTAGGCATGATGTGAAGGCATGATTTCTCACTCCATAATTGTCAGAGTTCTGAAATAGAAATGAAATAGATCCTGATACTATCAGAAACAACTGATTTTATAGGAATATATATCATAATATACAAAGTCACTCCACCATATTTTCATTCCAAAACCAAATAAGATCATTCTAAAATTACAGTATTTTCTTTCTCACTTCTCCCAGCCTCTGTATACACAAGATTCTTGTAAGCAAATTAGGTAGACCTTAAGTGTCCCTTCAGAAGCTGAAAAAAGCTATTTGCAGATATTTAGTCTAAATTATCCCGTCCTCTGTTAGATGTTGCCCATCTTGTAGTTTCATAACAAACTTGTCTTACCTTTCATGGATTTTACTAACAAGGATGAGCAAGCAAACATATATACACATCTGGATGAGGTAGTTTACAAAACATTTGATCAGCCATACCTAGAACAGTGAAGGCAAGCTCACAATTAAGGTGGAAGCAACCTATCCATTTACAAAACCACAAAAATGATACAGCAGGTTATAAGATCATTTTTCTAAGGAACTACTTTGTATTCATTTTTCTTGCATTCATAAAACTTAAGGAGCTCATATTTTCCTTTTATTTAACCATGCTATCGGTAAGTGCCTGTTCTGGTTCTAGGCCTTGCTTATAGGAAGTCACATCAAGAGGGCAGTGAAGCTGTACTGGAGTACAGACATGGCAAATTAACCATGAAAAAACAGGAAATAAGCTCTCTGTGTATATTTTTGCATAATAAAAGCCTCAGATTTTTATTACCTTTCTTTTATTCTCTTCATGCAAGCGTACTTCTTACAGGAGTTACTTGCACGTCTTCAGCATTTATTAGGTATTCTGAACTCCACCAAGAACTTGAAAACAAATAGAGCTTTATAGTCTGCTCTCAAGATATATGACTAAGGAGTTGTAGCCTTCTCAATAGGATTGCTTTGTGGGCTTTCTGTCACATAGAGACAAGGAAGCTGAGATGTTGCATAGCCTTTCCATTACCCATTCTGTCTGCAACTATGCTGACTGTTGTTATAAAAATACAGACTGCCTTTAACTTTCTTACCAGAATAAATTCCTCGAATGACAAATCATTTAAAATGTTCCCACCTCCAAACTCATCTCTGACCCAAGATTCTCATAAGGGAGTGAGAATCCCTTTTCCTGATACCTGTTAAACCCTTTCTAGCCAAACTGGTTCATCTGAGAGTAATGCAGTAGAATTTCTCCTTTTGTTCTCGTAGGTCAGATGATGAAGAGCTGGAAGCAGAATCTGAGTTTAAATTCATATGTGATGGCACACTGAGAAGGTTCTGTAGTTCAAGGACTTCTTAAAAGTCCTTTTACAGTCATTTACTCATTTATTGCCACCCCAATGCTGCCTTTGTTTGCAGTTCCCAGTGCTGATCAATACTTCATTGCCTGCTCTTTCACGATGAAGGCCATGGAGGATCAAGTAGTCCAAGAAGAACCAGGATACCAGGATGATGAGGTAAATTTACATGTGCAACAAATGTTGTTTGAAGGTATTTTGATAGTGTTATGAGGTCGCCAAACACCATCAGGGAGTTCAATGATACTTACAATTTTGTTCCAGTCCAATACCAAGAAAATCTCATTCCCCTAGTCCCTGTGCAGCCTTGCTCTTCAAGTATTCTTCATTAACCTTTCAAAAGCTATGCAGAGTTTTTCATGAGATTATAATTATTTCTTTATATTTTACACTTCTATATTAAATGCATAGAGATTATCAGTTAATTTTATGCTTCCAAGGAATAGTCATGAGCCTGAAAAGACTGAGGAACTGTGGTGGAAAAAATCAAGATGATGATAACACAAGTTTTATTAGCACAGCGGAGGATTGTTTGCCTGTGAAGATAAACTTTATGAAGAATGTGATAGGAAATGTGTAGGCCTCCTTGGCTCTCTATGGCTTTGCTTATTTGGGTAGTCCAACAAGTTACGTATTATTAGGGAAAATCATTTAAATGTTTACAGATTTGAAACAGACACACAGTGAGATAGATGTAATTACAAGAAAAAGCAAAATCTATTTTTATTTTTTTCTGCTTTTTTTTTTTAAGGAATCCTTTTTTCAGGATATTGACCTGCTACAGAAGCATGGAATTGTAAGTACTAGCAATGACTTTACCACACAGAATTGTCCATGTAAAGCTATTGTAAGGTTATTTCCAAAAGCATGTACACATTGTTACAAATAACTGAAATTCCTCCTGCAATAAATTCTAAATCAGTCATGTGAAGACAAATTTTGCCTTTGGTGATAAGACAGGTTTTCAGAAAATCTCATTCCTATCACATGCCTAAATAAAGTGGCAAGATATTCAAAGTATTTAGCACCCAGCACTCTTGAAAAACCAACTACTTGCTAATTTATTTGAAAACTGTGTGATAGATTACTTCCTGTTCCTGCCAATCTTTGTAATTACTCCTGCATTTTTGGTGCCTGTGAAATTACTCTGTGACAATTGTTGCTATACTATTTTCAGCATGCTGGTGAAGGGGGTAGAGTGGGAGTGAGGAAAATATTAGGAGCTAGAGAAATAAGTGGTTAGTTTTCTTCATCGAATATGAATTCCTATAATCGTTATCATCGTTATTATCACATAAACATCACCTATTTATTTGAATTACTATTATTATATGTTTATCCAGGAGACTAGCTCATGGATCAGAACCCTAAGACATTCAATGTTACAGAAACAGAATAAAAAGTTGGGTTTGCCCAAAGTAATGTAAGATTTAACTCTAATATAAGTGACTATAGACAGATACAGATGGGGAGGACACAGACACAATGAAATAGCATTAGTCAGCACTATAGTTACTGGGCTTAGCATGTCAGCAGTGTAATTGTTGTCAACTTTTTTTTATTGGTAATTCACTGAGAGTTTTAAAGAGAGTTCTGAAGAAGGATCATGAGGTTGGGAGCTCTAACTGTGGGGCAACATAGGAAAAATTCATAAATTCTTGTGTTAAAAATTTAACAAGTTGACCAAAAAGGCTGACCTCATGAGCTGGAAGGGAGCTGTACTAGTCTGTCAATATTCAATGAGGCATGGTATGCAGAGAGTGATACTAAGCTATGAAAGATCTTGAAAATATAAAGAATAATGACTTAGGTTGTTCCTCTGCCTTAATAAGGGTTTCCTGCTCCTTTTCTTGCTTGTTTTTTTTTTTTTTCCCTTAATTCCAAGTGGTTATTCCCACACCCCAGGGGAAGTTTTTGTTCTCAGCTGTGCCAGTTGAAACCTTTGTGTGACCCATATCTGTTAAATTCATTTGCTTAAAGAAATAGGTTTTGGGGGTTTAGAATTTTTTTCCTAGGAGTAGAGAGAGAAATATTTACTAGATCTGACAGCATTGCCACAGAGAGAGTCACATTAGCATGACCGAGGCTATGATTTGAGGCTTGGTAGGAATTAAGGTGCTGTGACCCCGCAGCCTTTGCTGAGTGTTCCTGCCCCTAGAGCACGCTATCCCTTCTTCTGGCACATCTGCTTTTGTAGCCACCCTGTGAACCGGATTTGTGAATCAATTAGTCCAAAAATTATTACAAGAAAAAATGTGGTTTAGGTTTTTTATTTGTAAATTCTCGGTCTGCTCCCTTTTCCGCCTCAGAGGCACACAACTGTGATGGGGCTGCAACGTAAGGTTGAGGATTGGGACAAGCAGCCGGTATAAGGGGGCAGGCATGTCAGTAGTTAAGCCAGGAGTACTGCTGAACACTTCATAGTGTTGAACTCTAGTCTAAGGAGGCGCATATCCTAGTTGGTTGGTACATAGGCTGTTGGTGAAAGGCGTATCTGTGCGGGAGAGAGCAAGAACTTCTATAACTAGGTTTACCACACAGAGACTTGTAATGCAGAACAGCCTTAAGTTTGATGTGACCAGAAAGAGCCACTGAAGAAATGCAGAAGTAGGGTAATGTACTTCAAGTTTTGGTCTAGAAAAATGATCTTTGGAGCAGTAGTCTGTTTTCTTAATAGAAAAACACAATAAAACAGCTCACTCCTTTTTATATTGCTGATTGTTATAGTCTTCTGGGTGGAAGAGTAATTTTTATTCGTGACTGATTTTACCTCACCCATCCCTATTGAATGTAATTATCAACAACTGGGTAATTATCAACTGGGCCCTGCTCTTCAAGAAAGACCTTGAGGTGCCGGACTGAATCCAGAGAAGGGCAACGAAGCTGGTGAAGGGTCTGGAGCACAAGTCTGATGGGGAGCAGCTGAGGGAGCTGGGGGTCTTTAGCCTAGAGAAGAGGAGGCTGAGGGGAGACCTGATCGTCCTCTACAACGACCTGAAAGGAGGGTGTAGTGAAGTGGGGGTCGGTCTCTTCTCCCAGGCAACCAGTGACAGGACAAGAGGGCACGGTCTGAAACTGCACCAGGGGAAGTTCAGGCTAGAAATGAGGAGGCATTTCTTCACAGAAAGGGTTGTTCGGCATCGGAATGGGCTGCCCAGGGAGGTGGTGGGGTCACCATCCCTGGGGGTGTTTAAGAAAAGACTGGATGTGGCACTTAGTACCATGGTCTAGTTGACATGGTGGTGTTAGGACAATGGTTGGACTCCATGATCCCAGAGGTCTCTTCCACCCAAATCAATTCTGTGATTCTGTGAACAAACACATCACAGGATGAGAAATAAGCTTCCAAATGAACATTACTAATTTCTTGCATAACTCCCCTCCGTTCTTATGTCCTATGCACCCACACGCTCTAGGTAAATAGATGATACATCCAGTTCAGCAAATGAACATGACTAATTTCTTGCATAACTCCCCTCCCTTCTTATGTCCTATGCACCCACACGGTCTAGGTAAATAGATGATACATCCAGTTCAGAGTTTTTTTCAAAGAAAAATCTTGGCTGAAAATGGTAAATTGAAGTATTATCCCACACCTTTCACATAGTGCGTTTTCTTGTGAGTAATCTGTTGCTTGCCTTTCAGTTTCCCGTGATGTCAGAATCATAAAATGAGGTAAGAGGAGGCAAAATGTGTCAGCAGGGCACTGACTGAAGTCATGCTATACCCAATTTAGGAAAAACTCTAGGAGTTCATTCCAGTCCAAAATGTCAGTCAGATCTGGAGGATACATGTGTTTTAAACTGGACACACTGTGAACAAGCAGAAACAGCACAGCAGTTAGAGTCAGCTTCCAACGATCCTTGTGAGTCAGCTCCCAATTATCCACGATCAGATTATCCAGTTTACAGATTATCTGCACTAAGGGACCAAGGACAGATTGTTATAGGGTTTACTACACTGGGCTTCATGCTATCTGAAACAATCCATACTGTTTCTTTACTACCAGCTTGGGTCTAGAGAGACTGGCACTGAACAGGGACAAGTACAACGGCACCCAAGACACCTTTCTCTCAAAAGCACCAGGATCTGATCTCTGCACCATGAGCCCTCACACCAATGTTCCTCAAGATTTTCTGTTGTTGGTGTCACAAACTACATAACAAAGAGTTTGCTGTAAATCTGTTTGTTGGTGAAAATATACACGCATATGAACATATAATAAAGTATGTTTCAAAGGTTTACTTCGCCTTCTAGCTGTTAACTGTCACGAGTGCTAACAGAAGGGGACTTTCTTCACAGAACGTAGCCGATATTAAAAAACTGAAGTCAGTTGGGATCTGCACGATCAAAGGAATCCAGATGACCACAAGACGGGCACTGTGCAATGTAAAAGGGCTTTCAGAGGCCAAAGTGGACAAGATCAAAGAAGCCGCAAACAAGCTTATTGTAAGCCAATCACTTCCCTCCCTGACAGTTTAAACTTCTGCTGGCCTGTCCAAAATGCTGTGCAACATTTCTCTTAGATTTTTTTCACCACATCATCAAGATCATTTTGAAAATTATTCTGCTTGTTACTCTAAAGGGATAATACTTTACAACAACCAGACAAATGCTGTGGTGCTTTTCATACCCAACCTGTGTAAATGAGGCGAGGGTGGAGAGAAGATATTTGTGGGGGATATTGCACTTTACATTCAGGTTCAAGCTAAAATAAACCTCTCATCTTCTCCTTGGTCTTCCTTAGGAACCAGGCTTCCTGACCGCCTTTGAGTACAGTGAAAAACGGAAGATGGTATTTCATATTACTACTGGCAGCCAGGAATTTGAGTAAGCTTATCTCTACTTAAATCCTTCCTTAGCCCCAATCATTCCAATAATCATATTTATTGTCTTTAATGAGACACAAAAATATAAAGCAATAAATATTCAGCTAGGACACGTAGGTTACCTTGCATTTGGAGTTAGTGCTGGCTCAAAGATGTCTGCATCAGTAAGCGACAAAACCAGCTCCTTTTCTGAGGGGAAGCTGGACATTGTACAATCATTGTCAATAAACAGAGTTTGCATCCAGAAATCCTGAACGTATCATCATTTTTTCACCTAGTCAAAACCA
Organism: Cariama cristata; assembly: GCF_000690535.1. NCBI lineage: Eukaryota > Metazoa > Chordata > Aves > Cariamiformes > Cariamidae > Cariama > Cariama cristata. Next base: position 7,582 of record NW_009593215.1, read on the forward strand.
CCTGCAGGTCTCTGGTCAAAATTATAAGTCTTCAAGACCTCCCCTGAGATATTTTTATGGAATGTTATCTTTTCAAAGGTATTTTCTCTCTTCTTTCGCTCCAGTAATAATTTCTATAGATCTTTCTCTTGCGCCCAGAAAGGGAGGTTAAGATAGAGTTAATTTTTTATGAATCAGTGATTATTTAGTGCCCTACACTTAATGCATCAAATGAGGGGCTTTAGAGCAGAAATATCTTTTCTTAAAGTACCAAAAATTTCTCTCTTTTACTTTCCTCTTGTGATTTTGTGGGTTTAACTATACTATAATCCTCTCCCTTTCTCCAGTAAACTTCTGGGTGGTGGGATTGAAAGCATGGCAATCACTGAGGCATTTGGAGGTGAGAAAACCACATTAATAAGTATTACTGAACAAAGAATTGCAACTTGGTTTAGATTTTACATCAAGCTGGATTATATCTATCAAACTTATCAAACTGTAGTCATAAAGATGAGTACTTGCATGAGTGTATGAAGAAAGAATCCACTTCTCTTAGTGTTTTTCCCATTTTTCCTCTTCGTCTGCTTGCAGATGAAGTTTGAGCTGAGTAATCATGAGACTTGGGGCATGCTAATTCAGTACAACATAGCATTATTAACACTATTACTAACGTGTCATATAGGAAAGATTTCCCTGATGCAATCCGTGTTCTTTTCCTGTAACAAAACTACCACAAAAGCTGTTTTATTTATGCACATTTAAGATACATTGCATTTCATATAAGATTTTGAAATTACAATTAAGCTACTATTATAGTAAATTTGATCAGTTAGTGGTTAACACTTCAACAATAGAAGTTCATAAAACAGAGTACTCTTCCCTTTAGAAAAGATAAACTGGAGACTAACATGATTTGATATAATGAGATTAATAAACTCATAAGCTCATCAAGGATCATTTTACTGAAACTGGGCCAAGTCAGTGGAATCAACCATTTCTTCCCCGCCCCCCCAATGATTTTCCACAGATGCCATGTGGTTTTAACTTCTACACGGAAAAGAATAAATCTTAGCAGTCAAGCATGATCAAATTAAAGCATTTCAGATTTTGCTTTTCATGTAATGTATTTCTACTGCACAGAATATGATTTATGAATTGGGGTTAAATGATTTTAAAAGGTAGAGATACAGGTGAATTTTGTAAGTAAGAGTGTTTCTAACTGCAGTAACTCCTGAATCAGGCAAACTCAGAAAAAGAAACCCTGACTTTTTTTTTTTTTCTTTTTCTTTATTTAACAGAGTTCCGGACAGGCAAAACCCAGCTATCTCACACCCTTTGTGGTAGGTGTCATCCGTAAAAGAGCATGCTGTTTCTTGGTGAATCCATTCCTTACAACTATATCAGAATTAAACACAGAGAGACAAGTCAGAATCTTTTCTCTCTAGAAAGACAGTGAGACAGACCTTGGTGACTCTTACCTCCATTAATTGTGTTTGAGTAGAGAACTCATACACATGATTACTTTTTAATACTGCTCACATCAATGTAAGTTTTGCCGTAAGGAGAGAGCAGATAATAGACTGTCTTGGAGAAACCAGAGAAACACATCATCTGGAAAAGCAGAGCACAAATATGGGTTACAGGTGGACACGGGCATTGCTCAGAAAAGGGCAACGGCAAAATTTTTTTCTCTGCAACTCTTTTAATTTCCTGGTTTCAAGAGGTTTTGCTGACTATGACATTCTGAAAGGGCACTGAAAGGATACTACCGGCTGACAGTAACTGGCTAAACAAAGACTTTGGCAGTCACTGTATTCAGGCAATGCCAAATACAGCAGGACTCTGATTTCCCAGCGATATCTCTCAATGTGTAAATAGGAATAAATAATAACTAATATAACTATTAATGCTGCTGGAGTATAGTTACCAGACATGGGGTAGGCAAACATTCCCTTAAATGAACCCTACATTATAAAGGAAATTATGGCATCTTCTGGAAAAATAAGGCCTCTTCCATTTAGTACAGCCTAATGGTCAGCAGAGTCATACCCTTTTGCATGAATGATTACAACTGAATGGAGTATTTTAGCTTATTCACTCCAAAGAGACTAAACCCACTATCAGTAACTATTCAGGTATCAGAAAAAATTCCTATCCGGAGAATTTTTGATCATATGAGTTACAGCTAGGAAAAAAAACCCTACTAAATCAATACCATTAATTTTGGCAGAGGATTAAGAGGATGCTTTGTGTGTAAGAACTTTTCAACATAAAATATACAGATTTAGTGATGGTACTGAGTAAAACACAATTTTGACACCATTAATTAAGTCTCATCTGATCTCCAATCAAGAAATGTCGCTTGAGTTTCTTCTCAAGATGGCACTAAGACTTGAGATACTCCTCATTTCCACATTGATTAAAACTGGTGGTTCTTTGTGATATGGGTAAGCAGTCCTGTTTCATTAAAAAATAATAACAGAGGAGGGAGTAAGAAAATTCTTTTCCTGCTTTTTCATTTTGATTTTCTATGATTCACTGTAGTGACAGCTCAGCTTCCAGGACCAAATGGCTACACAGGTGGAAAGATTATCTTCATTGACACTGAACACACTTTGTATCTTTTGGACTGTTAAAAGCTACAGGTGCGATGAACTGGGAAGACATTTTGTTATAAGCAAGTAGGAGGCTCCAGACAGCTTCATACCTGCAAAACATTGTGACTGAAACAGAAAGCCTGGGGAGCACAGTGTGTAGTGGCCCACTAGGCAATGACTTTGTTCTCTGTCATTTGATGTAATCCAACCTGGAAAAATTAGAATTAGGACATGGATTTTAACTGTTTTTTTGAGATCTAATATGCCTCCTACAGGCGATAGAAACTTTTATATTTACTTCCAGAGAAATTCATCTAAGTACTAAACACTATTTTTAACACTTCATATCTGTGGTAGGCTGTGTATAAATAGGTTTTGCTTACAGCTAAATTCCTAGAGCACAGATATCCAGATGTCAACACCCCCCACCTCAAACCCTAAACACAAAAAAATCATCATTCTGAGCCCTAAACTATCTTTAGGGTATGTGGGACGGTGTGAAGAGAAAAAGTCAGTCTTCTCTAGGATCAAAATAAACACTATTCTTTCCCCCCCCCCCATAGTTCTATTTTGGAACGGAGTTTTATTTTCAGAGCATGGTTTGTACAAAGAGAGATCCTTAACTTTGACTAATGTCAGCCGACCAGACCGTCTTCGTGACATTGCTGATCGCTTCAATGTTGACCATGATGCAGTACTTGACAATGTGCTGTACGCACGTGCATATACTAGTAAGACCATTATTGCAACTGGCATGATATCTATGTTTTTTCTCTAAGGTTCCTGTTTTAATAGTTCCTAGTTTATTAACTAAGATTGCCCACTCAGGATCATAAAGGATGTTTTGCCGCTTACAAAAGAAGTTGTAAGGTTGCTTCCATTTTCTGTTTCTGGTGTTGTACACTGAGCAGACTTGGCCAGTGTAAGTACTCCAGCTCAGCTGCACTACATAAACAATACAGTTTTGCAGTTTGCCACAACATTAAGTGAACTCTGCCATGTATATGACGAGTGTCAGCGTAGCATCTTAGTAAGAGAAGCATCAATTAATGTAACCATGATTGCCTGAATGCAAGCTAATTCTATAAATGCTGTTGAGAAAGCCTCTATGATCTTGTGAATGAAACTTGAGGGGACAGCTCCAACACACTTTGTCACAAAACACTGGATTAAAAATTCAAGGAAGTTTTAAATGGGACTTTGAGAGTACAATATGAACATGAATAATACGATTAATACAATTTCTGTGTGTAGTTTAATTCAACATTAAATTCAAATGTTTATATCGCTTTTTAGTTCTTAATACAACAAAAAAGTTGTCTTTGTGTACAGTTTTGTCGTGAAGCTTTTCACAGAGAAGTTTTGTTAGCTGGGCAAGTGGAAACTGGAACTTGCAGAAGCACAGGCACTGTTGGGTATTGTAGGGGTAGCCTGGTATTGGGCACTGGATTTAAAACTGCTGGCAGTGAAAATATAAACAGTGCAGCCATTTAAAGTAGAATTTTAAAATTCAGGCTTTTGTTCCTTCAGAGCTCTTCCTGGTCCTAATTTCACTTGGCAACTGTACTTCCCACCAGGTGAACATCAGATGGAACTGCTTGACTATGTAGCAGCCAAGTTCCATGAGGAAGCTGGTATCTTCAAGCTATTGGTACAAGAATAAATTTTTTTCATATGCTTACTGCTTTCAGAATAAGTTTTCCTATTTTCTTTCACTATATTTACTTATCTAGCGTAATTACAATGCAGATCATTGACTCCATAATGGCCCTTTTCCGTGTGGATTTCAGTGGTCGTGGAGAGTTGGCTGAACGACAACAGAAACTCGCTCAGATGCTGTCAAGGCTCCAAAAAATATCAGAAGGTAAGGGACACATTGCAAAATTTGGAAAACATGGACTGGAGTTATTGAAACAGTAGCTGTTGGTAGCAGGACCATTTACTAGTACAATTGTATTATCAATCAGGCATTGGCCCAGGAATCTTTCCTCACTTTATACCTCTGTCAGTTACCAAAAAGATCAAATTGATAATACATTATTTCAAGGTGATAGATTAAGGAATCTTTAGAACTATTCAACATTTAGAGTTTTCCTAGAAATACTGTTAAGAGAAGTCCTAAATGAGAGAATAGGTTGTAGAATTGGACAAATATCTAGTAAAAGAAATTCTCTTCCCCACATTTCGACAGTCTAAATACACACGAAACATGAAGGATAGAAAACAGGATGAAGCACAAGAGATGTAAAAAAGCCATGTCCATTGCCACGTTCCCAGTACTTTGCAATGCTCTGAGGGATGATGACAGGATGAATGGGGTTCCTCCTCTTTCAAATGTCTCAGAATGTTGATGAGGAACAAGTAAATGTTTTTTTCATGAATTAAAAAAAAAAAAAAGGCAAGCACACAAACGGAGGGAGAGGGGGCTGAGGGCAGGGAGCCAACGGAGAAGATGGGAACTGAGAAAGACTTGTTCAGTGGAATTCTGAAAAGCGCTCATTTTTGGCCGAAGTATTACAGCTGAAGTCACACAGGAGCAAATTTAGGCTGCCTCCTGATTAACTCCAGCCATCAGACATGAAGAATATTTGCTTCACTTTCATTTGAAATTTGAAGTGCTTCAGCAGCAGCCTTGCTTTTACCATGGATGGGAGAATATTTTGGAATTCTAATTGGATATAGTCTACCTTCTTTGCATTGTGCTCTGTTGCAGAATATAACGTGGCCGTGTTTGTGACCAACCAGATGACTGCTGATCCAGGAGCAACTATGACGTAAGATACTTTTTCTCTCTCTTTTAAAAAAAAAAATTATTCTCTTTTGAATTACATACTTAACAGAAATGAGAACTGAGATTGTATGGAGCAAGAGGCACCGAAATGAAGGTTCAGGTGTGTCAATAGTCCCTCTGGTATGCTGAATCATTCACGGATGACACCTACAGGTTCCTCTCAGTTTTCATGAGTTTTTGGACGTTTATCTGCCGCCTGGCATGATAGCTTCTTTCACCGTGACTTCAACAAAGAGAATAAGCCATAAAAAGTGTTGAAAAAGCACCCCATTTCCTTATATATGAAGTTTAAGGTGTGTATTTCTTGAGCCTCTTGAATTTAATGAGAGGAAACTTATGCCAGTATTGAACATCTGAACATCCTATCTTGAGGCAAATCTGTTAAAGTCCTTTTTTTGATATATTTACCTAGTTACTATTCATTACTGAGTTCAGTATGCCTTGTCCGACAGTTAATCACAGCATTAACCTATGGAATTTGCACAGTGAATCATCACCATTTTCTTGCTAATTTAGCTTTCAGGCGGATCCAAAAAAGCCCATTGGGGGCCACATCCTTGCTCATGCTTCGACTACCAGGATTAGTCTGAGGAAAGGGAGAGGGGAGCTGCGTATTGCAAAGATATACGACAGGTAAATCACCTTTCCTTCGCAGGAAGGAAGCTGTGTTACGAGCAACTGTAAGGTGACAAAGTTCATGGTACTGAAACTGAATAGCTTGACAGCCAATTCATGGTTTCCAACTAACCGCGTTTCTGGATGGTAAGTTGAGAGAAAATCTGAAAGGACAAACTAATTAACAGACTTAATGTTGTCTTATTGCATACATTAAATTACGTAATCTTTCGTCATAAATCCTAATAGATGCTCATCTCTTAAAGAAGACCATCAAATAGTTTGGTAAGACTGGTGGTCCCTTGGCAGGAAAATTCCAGAGCTGTTAACTTACTAAGTTTTGCTGACATAATTAGTATCACTTTACCTGGTAAGCTGTGGCAGACACAAGTCATTAAAAATCGTACTAGTGGAACTGCCTGGAGAGACCGGTGTTTCTGGTCAGGAACTAAGAAATGGAAATGAGAGTTCGCACAAACAGAACCTTTCCTACTCCTGCACCTTCTCCATTCCATCTTGGAATTGTCATCTTCCCAGATGTGGATTTCACATTTTCTGATCTTGATAATACTGATCATGTTCTACAGTTTGCACATAGGTATAAAGGCGTTGCAGTATTCCAGGTTGCTTACACTTACAACATTTTGGGGACTGTTTCACAACTGCATTTAACATGGGAAAACCCACACGTTTCTTGTTTCTTTTTTTCCCAGCCCTGAGATGCCTGAAAACGAAGCCACATTTGCAATAACTGCTGGAGGGATTGGGGATGCCAAAGAATAGGCTGAAAACCACCTGGGCAGTTGGGATGAAGATTTGCGCAAGGTCACCGACTGCCTGGCTGCATTTCTATCTTTTGGGAACCATTTGAGATATTTTGGGAGAACACTGGGATGAACTCTGTACAGTTCAGTTTTACTGATCTCAGTAGAATTTGGTTCGTTTAGTCTTTGTTTTTCAGTTGAACTTCCAGCAGATAAAGATTTAAGAAATAAGCTTGTGAATGATTCAAAGAATCCTTTTCCTGTATTTTGTGAAAATCAAAGCTGTCCTTTCACATGAGATTAATATACTCTCTTTGAAAGAAACTAAAAAAGAGTCTATGTGGTAGAATTTAATAGTGTGAAACAGAACAGAATTGGAATAAGCTCAGTTATAAAATTGACATATATAAATGGAAAAGGCAGTGGCAGGAGCAACAGCCAAGAACTTGATGGACTCTCATGTACCGCAGAGGAACAAGTTACTTTAAAAATCTGTTTTTAGGCATTTTTATCTTGACTAGATAATTTTTGTATTTTTATTTAGCATTTTCTACTTTTTGGAAAGAATGTTTTAAAACTGTTCCTATTAAAGTTCAAAATAAAGATTATGAATTAGAACAGCACTCTGCTTATGTTTGGGTGTTTTGAATCAGACACTGCTCTCAATAATCTCACTGATCTTTCATGAGAGAAATAAATTGGATGCAACCCAACATTTTAAAACCTTTTGTCTAGTTCTCTAAAGAAACAAACTTCATATAATTGCCTTGTCAGTCTCCTAATACAAGATTATTATTAAATAATATTATTATTGATAAGCAGAAGAAAACAAAACCAGTAGCGAGATAGGGGAGAGAGGCTGACACTGGTACTTACACTGAGGGAACAGCACTTCTGACTCAGCTTTGCTGAGGGAGCGCGCTGTCTGGCCAGCCAGCACCAGCATAGCTCCGGACTAGCCAGAGATGTACGTCACGGGGGGCAAAAGAAGAAGCTGGGAGTAAAGAGAGAAATGGGGGGATCGGGGGACAAAATACCAAATCAGTTTGCATTACTTCCAACACTCATGGAATTGCTTGTTTTGAAATGAACTCAACATTTTATATATTAGACGCTTTAAGGGAAGACCTTACTTTGTCCTCTTATATAAAAATGCTTATTAGAATGGGTCTAACTTTGGTGTCTGGTTATAGAGCTTGTCCTCACTGATACAAGAATTTTTTCATTTAGGTTAACTAATGCAAGTAAGGAAACATGAAGTAAAAAGGCAGGGATGACCAGAAATTCATCCAAGAAAAGCCTGACACTGTAGCCAGGGTTTACCTTGTGACAGAGCTAGAGGGTTCGCCTTCCTTCAGTGGTTTCTTAACAGATCTTGAATTATTTTTCCTGAGGTAAAGCACTCTTTTTCACAGTGGAGAGAACTCTAGAGAGACAAAGGCAGGGAAGCTGGCTGATCTAAGCGAGCCAGGAATGGATGAGCTGTTGTCATTTAATGTGACATCTAGTTCTTTGCATGTGCCAGGCTTTCCCACACCAGGCATTCAGACCTCATGGCCGAGTACTGAGTGTCACCGAGAGCTTATGGTGTCACTTGACTCTTTCCCACCCACTTAGAAATGCCCAAGTTTCTTCCAATATTTTATTTTAAGCACCAAGATTGCTTTTTGCTTTCTCACATATGCCGCACATACATACAAGAAGTAAAACTATGACAGTAAACCATTCGTGTCTCATTCCAGGCTAAGATATTTGTTTCAAGGGTCTGAAAGTAAAGGGGACTCACTTTCTTTTCTGTCAATGTAGCTGATTTTTGATAATCAGCACGACTGATAGCGCGACTGCGGTTTGGGCCACGGTGCGGTTTGGCTGCTGTACACAGGTCCCCCATCAGACACAGCTTCTTGTGCCAGGACGGACCAACTGGCTACTTGTTGGTAGGTGCTAGAAGCATAAGCACAGCACAAAAAGAACTTACGGCCTACGCCACCTAATTGCCTCATGGCTTACTTTATCGGTCAGCTAGGAGTCTCTGCTTGATTTGGGGAGTCAAACGCTAGCAGGTCATAAACATGGTGTCTGTGCTGTGCCCAGGGTCCTTTCAATACTTCAAGTAATTTCTTTGATCGCTTGCAATAATGCCACAGTGGGCAAACAGGTGAATTCGTTTACTTTCTGGAAAGGTTGCCCTGAACCTCCTGCGGCTGCGGAGGGGGAGTGTGTGACCAGCGGTTACCGGCACAACCCACGCTGGGGCCCGCTATAGCATTTTCTCCCGGCCTGCTGGCACTCCGGCGAAAGGAAACATCATGGCTGCTGACTCCCGCTGCTGCCCCAGCGCCGCGCCAAGATCCCCCTAGTAATCTGACAGGGAAAAAAGAGGAGGAAAAACCCCAGCCCCACGGAGCCGGTCGGATCTCGTGGAACCGCCACGGAGGCCCAAGGGCCGG